>NC_060271.1:132397864-132489286 GCF_021613505.1 Equus quagga | reverse complement strand
AAAAGAAAAGAAAAAAGCTAGATACACAGGGATCCTGACCATTCTAATTCAATCTCTGTGATCTTGTACTCCTTGCCACTGACGGGTTTATGGGTAGGCATAAAACTTAGGTCTAATCAGTGAAACACAACAGAGCTTCGGAAAGGTTTTTCTTAAAGCCTTTTACAACTTTTAAAGACACAAAGTATGACAATTGCTGTTGTTGTATCCGTAAGCATGGCAGCCATCTTTAGCTTATAAAAGTAGCCAGCCTAAGGACAAAGTCAGCATGCTAAGATGGCAAAATAGAAAAGTTAAACAGAACAAAAAACAGAACTTTTTGATGCCTTCATTAAGACTGAGTTGTTGAATAAACCAAAATGAGCTGCCTTGCCTCAGGACTTCTTGCTTTGAGAGGTAATCTTTCTACATGGTTTACACATTACACCACTATGAGCTGGGATTTCTGCTTTTTGCAGCCTAAAGCATCCTGATACAATTATTACTCATATCAAAATTAAATCAACAACATTTGAAGAGTTCCAGAACAGAACATTTCTTTTTTTTTTTTTTTGAGGAAAAGTAGTCTTGAGCTAACATCCACTTCTAATCCTCCTCTCTTTGCTGAGGAAGACTGGCCCTAAGCTAACATCTGTGCCCATCTTCCTCTACTTTATATGTGGGATGCCTACCACAGCATGGCTTGATAAGTGGAGCATGCAAACTTAACCACTATGCCACCAGGCTGGCCCCAGAGCAGAACATGCCTCTTCATTAAAAAACAAATGTTGAAATATTGCCTCATTTCAAAACAGAAATCACATCTAAAATATCTATTCATTTAGATATCAGATACGGAGTAGAAACTGTTCAGGGAAAAACAAAGTGCTCAGGGACCGTGGGAATTAATGAACTAGAAATGCTGAGAACTGAAAAAGAATTCTCCCCAAATGAGGAAAACAGGTAAGATAACCAAAATGTTCAAAAACCCGATGGGAATAAAGATGAAAACTAACAAACGAGCATTTGATTTAATGTGCTGAAATCAAGTTAAACCGTTCACTTCTCAAGATGCTAGCGCTCAGATGGCTTTGGTTGCAGCCCAGCTTCAGGAAGGGCTTGCACAGCCGAATCTTGACTTCACTTTCCAAGACTTGGCTCGTACACCTTTTGTTGTACAGTACTCTGTGTATTTTTAAAGTTGTTTCAAGAATTATATGGAAATGCAGAGACTACAGATTAGCCAACAATGTTTGAAAGAGAAGAGCAAAGTTCGAGATTTCAAGACTACCTGATTTCAAGACTGAGGAAAAGCAAACAGTCGTGGAGAATACAGACAGAAGGGGGAGGCAAAATAAGGAGAAAGTAAAGTTAGTGTTCAGATGTGCAAGCCACGTGCAAGGTTAGACACACAGACCAATGACCAGAACAGTCTAAAAACAAAGCCACACACATACGGTGAATTGCAATTCAATACAGATAAGATAGTATTTGCAATAATCAGCGCTAGGACACATGGATATACATATAGAAAAAAATTAATTTCAACCCTTATCTCATAACACACACAAAAATTAACTCAGAATGGATGACTGACCTAAGCATAAAAACTAAAACTATAAAACTTCTAGAAGAAAATGTTTACAACCTTATGGCAGGTAAAGATTCCTTAGAAAAGACACAAAAAGCTTTAAATTATAAAATAAAAAATTGACAAACTGACTTCATCAAAATTTAAAAGTTCTGTTCTTCAAAAGTCATCACTATGAAAAGGAAAACACAAGTCACCAATCAGGAGAAAACTCACAGTTCATGTACCTGACAAAGGACTTATATCCAGAATTTACAAAGAATGAATTATAAAATAATAAAATTCAAGTCAGAAGATGTGAAGAGACATGTCCCAAAAGAAGATATACAATTGGTCAATAAGCACAAGAAAAGATTCTTGACATCATGAATCATGAGAAATCTAAATTAAAATCATAATGAGATACCACTAGACACCCATGAGAATGACTAAAATTGAAGACTGATAAAACCAAGTGTTGATGGGAATGTAAAGCAACTGGTACTCTCATACATTGCTAGTGAATATATAAGATGGTAGAACCACTTTGGAAAAGTTTGGCAGTTTCTTATATGATTAAACATACTTTGACCCCACGCCCCAGAAATTCCTCTCCTGTTACATAAGGGAAGAGAAAACACAGTCATGAAAAGACTTGTGCAAGAAAGTTTTAGAAGTTTTATTCATAATAGCACAAATTTTGAAATAATCCAAATGTCCAATAATAAATAGGTGAAAGGACACACAAACTATGAAACATTCATACAATGGAAGGCTACTCAGCAGTAAAAGGAACAAACTGTTGATAAACACAATGACATGGATGAATTCTAAAACAATTAAGCTGAGTTTAAAAAAAAGCAAGACACATAAGATTACATAGTATATAGTACCATTTATGTGAAATTCTAAAACAGGCAAAACTAACCTATAGTGACAGAAGAAGATCGTTGGTTGCACGTGACAACCAAAAGCCAGACTGATTACAAAGGGAAACGAAGGAACTTTTTAGGATGAGTGAAAGTTCCTACATCTTGATTTGGGTGATAGTTACACAGGTCTATACATTTGTCCAAACTCTGTGAATTGGTGGCTTTATTTTGTTTTAGGTAAATTATACCTAAAGTTGATTAAAAAATATTTGGAAACAAATAATTGTACACAAATTTTACACAATCTCCTTTACAGAGTCCTTCTTTTCCTGGTGCTCCAGGGTTCGGTTTTCTTCTCCATTTACACTTAGTTCCAAGAAGATCTACCCTGTCCCATGATTTTAAATACCTACTGTACACTGATAGCTCCCAGATTCTAAATCTCCAGCCTACACATGTCTCCTAACCTCCAAACTCAAACAACCAAGAAGCTGCTTAACATCTCTACTTGGTTTCCCAATGAGCATCTCAAACTTAACATCTTCAAAATAGACATCCTGATCCCACCAAAACAACCCTTTCCCTTGTCTTTATCTTGGTAAACAGCACCATCTCTCACCCAGTTGCTTTGCCCAAAAGATTTTTGACATATCTTTATGACTCAGACCCCATATTCAAAATCTTCAAATCTATCTTCATATCTTACATCATCCGTGACTCACATATCCAACTCTATCTTCAAAATAAGCCCTGGCCTAATTCCCACTGGGACAGATCCAGGCCTGGACCACTGTAACAGCCTTCCTCCTCCAGACCTCCCTTCCTAGTCTACTAATAAACACAATACTCCAGAGTGCTCAAGGCTTCCCAACAGCCACCCACCACACCTAGAATAAAATCCATGTTTCTTCAAGAACTCTCGTTGCCCCAGGATTTAATTAAAAAAAAAAAAAAATTAAGTTCTTTCTCTGGTTCTACTGGATGAATGATACACATTTACATCAACTTTTATTTTGATTACAATCAAGGAAAAAAGAATTATTACAGACTGATAAAATCAGAACATTGCTGGAGCTTAGAGAAACTTGGCAACAAAGCGCCCGTCACAGTGCAGACAACAGATCACTGGAATTCCAGCAATCTGGGAGAAGGATAAGCTAGTTACCATCAGTGTTGTCTCAAGCTGGTCACGCTTTTCGATTGGTGCTATTTCTGCATTAATTAATTTGCTGAAACAGGGCTCCATTTCACTTTGAAGACAACTTTGTTCTTGTAGACAGTCGGCGTTCCATATCTGTGATTCAACCAATCACAGATCAAAACGCCTATGACGGCTGCACCTTACTGAACATGTGAGACTTTTTTTCTTGTCATTATTTCCTAAACAATACAATATAACAACTACTTACAGAGCATTTACATTGTATGAGGTATTATATGTAACCTAGAGATGGTTTACAGTATACGGGAGGATGTGGGTGCACTACATGCAAATACTATGCCATTTTCTATGAGGGACTTGAGCATCCATGGATTTTGGTGTCCGTCGGGATCGTGGAACCAATCCCATGTGGATACTGAGGAACGACTGTAATTATTTCCTGTTAAGCCATCCCAAGTCTACTTGGTTCCTCTCCCTCTGTCTTCTTGGCGCTGCTAAGTGGAAAGAGCAAAGCTGACAGAAGGTTAAGCCCAGGTTAAAGCTGCTAGTGGGTCATAAAAGCCCTTAAGTCAGGGGTCAAGTTTTATACACATTGGTGTCTGCAAACCTTCCCTCTACTGGCCACACAACCCTGCATGTTGTAAGGTATGGTGCAGTAATTTTGGAGAGAGACTCCACTCAGTTTACAAATCCCTCTAAGCAAATACTTCTCTAAAGCTACATCTCAAGCCCACGCCTCTCAAAATCAACTCCACAATTTCTGTCCACAATTACAACTGCCCATTTCTACAATAAAACATCTCAGATTAAACAGCCAAAACTACAATTCACCCAATCTAGCTAGACTTTCTATTTTTCATCTAAATAGCAATAAACATAAGCCAAGGACTAAAAATTAAATATTGACTGGGGGGGACACACATTAGAGTTAACCCCAAAGATGGCACTAATGAGAAATATAATTTGAAAAGTACTCAATAAATAATTTACAGGATCTTAAAGACAGACTTTGCTAACAAGTAACCAGAAGAACTACACACTCACAACACTAACTAACCAGACAGACAATTTGTTAAAATACTAAATGCACATATGCAAAATTTTTTCACTAAAAATACAACAGTCATGTGAATACAAATATAATTATCAGGCATAATAAGAATTTGTCAACCCATGAGTGAACGAAATGAAGAAAACAAACTAAGAATGTTCTATTTCAGGGTATGTTTCAAAACAGGATCTTAAGTCTAATAAAATCAGGAAAGCCCTGGAATTATGACTGCTTACAAATTATTCATGTTTCCTAGTAAAAAACATTTATGGTTAATCCAGTTTGTCCATCTTCACTAAGTGGTTATTATCCAGAAGGCAAGCATAAGAATCCTTTTTCTATGCAATGGCATCTGCAAGTGCCCTAAGAACGCATGCTGTTACTCTAAAATCAGCACCCCAAAGTGAGCTCCTCTCTCCTTTCATCTCTATTTTTATGCAAGTCATACACGCACAGAGTGTCAGAGTCAAAGGGCACACACAGCTCAACATGACAGAGCCATGTGCAGCCCCGCGCTCCCCAGGCGGGAGCTCTGCTCTCCAGGGGCCGTCAGGCTGGTTCTCGGATTTACCCCTGGACTCAGCAGGACAGAGTGGGTCGATCCTCAGTAGCACCATCTTCTGCAAGCACTTCAGGTTTCAGCTCTCTTCTGACAGCTCCAGTCTTCCATCTTTGAGCTGACACCTCTGACATTTTACTACCATTTACGGGGAGCTTTAGAAGAAAGCACACATAAACGTGTGTGCTTAATCTGCCACAATTCCCTGGAAGTCCCAAACTTTAGGCTTAAAACTATTATCAAGACATTGTGTTTCTAAAATCTTTTTGATAATTCCCTGAATTTTATTCTAATGATTTAGTTATAAATTTAACAGAATTTTAATTAATGTGATGCTTAACATTTTTCATTCTTTTTACTTTGTATGCAAAAACACATTCTAAGACAAACTGTTCCTGCTAAAGTATTACAATTAATAGCTCAGTTTATCCTCAAATAACCAATAGGTGAGAAATCAACCTTCTAGCCAAGTGGGCTCCCTAAGAACCAAGTCTAAGGCCTCCTTCCACTGTCGCCCCGTTTATAAACATACCCTCCTAAAGGGACACAGCAGCCACTCTTCACATTTTAAGACCACGTGTCTCATCTTTTCCTAGAGTTGGTTTGTTAAAGATGTCACTTGGACTCAACACACGTGCCTTTTACAGAGAGAAGGGAAAGAACAGTAAGATAACTTCTCCATTTCAAGAACCTGCCATTAAGTCAGGGATGTTAGTCACAATGTCTGACAGCCAATTGTATCTAACAAAGCTGGGTTTTATAAGATTAGCTATCTAAATGCCAGTCACTCCTGTCTCAATATGTCCACAGTGTTCTGTCCAGAATATCTTTAACACATTTTGTTAAAACTGGTATCTTAGATGTCCATACCCTTCCCCAGACTGAGCTCCTCAAAGATCTCAGACATCTGAGCACCTGAGTGCCTAGCACTGAGCTTGGCAAAGAGAAGGCGCTCTGTAAAGTTCCACTGTGTGGGACAGGTGTGTGTGAGAGTGCATGGTACCAAGAAGATGAGTAAGTGGCAGAGCAGAAGTGGTGCGAAAAGATCACTACAGCCCAGAGAAGTTAAGTGAAGGCTCCAAACAGAGCAGCAGTGACACGGAGAAGGTGAGGCTTCCCAGTGGAGGTGAATGAGTAAAGCTAAGAGTCAGCATACCACGCGGTGGCCAGCATGACACCTATCCAGTAAAAACTGGGAAAAAACAACAGGAAATAAGCTTACTTGGTAAAATAGGGTTCGAAGTACTCTGAAGGACCATGAATTTCTTGAACGAGTATTTTGGCTATTCTCCAGTAGGCATTCAAAGGTTTTTGAGCAAAGAAGTAATATAATGAAATAGTTTTTAGGAGAATAATAGAGACTAATCCATATATATATGACAGAGGGTAAGAGAGAAAGTCTGGAAGTCAGAAGAACAATTAAACAGCATGAGCAAGTAAGTTCTTAGCTAAGGTGGAGGATGTGAAAGAAAGTGCTAAGGATTTCCAAGGGGAAAAAACTCTTTTCATAACATGCTTGATATACAAACTAAGAAGAAAAAGTCAAGTATTTAAATTAGGGTGTCTCAAGACAACATAAAAGTTGGCTCTGGATAAAGGCTAGCACAGGTTGGAATGCTGGCTTGATCTCTTACTAGCCGCCTGACTTCAGACAGGCAGCTTAAACTAAGCCTCGGTCTTCTTCTCTTTCATGTTTACATGTTTTCCTAGATGATGTCATGTAATTCTAAGGCTTGAGAGCCCTTACCCTGAACACCAAGCTTGTCTGACTGCCAACCTGACCTTGCCATATGAAGGTTTAACCGGCGTCTCAAACTTAACGTGGCCACAAAAGCACTCTTGACGAAGAAGCTGTTTCTCCCTCAGCTTTCCCCATGTCATAAATAACACAAGCCACCCAGCTGCTCAAGCCAGAAAAAGTTGATTCCTCCCTTTTCTTCATGCCCCACAACCAATCTTCAATCCAATCCTACTACTACTTCTACCTCTAAAACACATCCCACACCTCTCCACCTCTCTCTAGCTCCACTGCTGCCCTCCTCGTTTAAACCAACATCTTGTCTGACGTCCCTGCTGCCTACCACTCTTACTCTCCAACAATTCTGTCTACACAGAGCAATTGCAGTAAGAGTGTAACAAAATATGCCCCCCTAGTTAAAATTCCCTGGTGGGTTCCCATTGCACTTAAAACTACAATCTGGCCCCGCCCATCTCTTTGACTTCATCTCATACCACTGGCAATCTTGTTTACCAGGAACCAGCAAGACTAGATCTGTTTCTGGTCTCTGAATACACTGAACGCCCAACTCCAGAGAGCCTGGCACAGGCTCCTCCATCTGCCTGCAGTGCACTCTCTCTGGTTCCGTCAATAGCTGGCTCATTTGTTATCATTTAGTTCTCAACGCATCTAAAATAGCACCCATGATATTTCATTCATAGCATGTCCTATCACTCTCTGAAGTAACTTGCTTGTATATTTGTTTACCTGCCTAGCGTCTGTCTCCACCCATTTGAACGTTAACTCCAGGAAGACAGGCGCTTCGTGCGTCTTTTCCACTGCTACTCCCCCAACACCTAGAACAGATCACAGCACCAAGCAGGTGCTTGGATAGTTAACAAGCACTTGTTGACTGTAGCCCCACACTCCCCATTCTTAAATTGGGTTGCTTGTCTTGCTACTACTGAGTTGTAAAAGTTCTTTATATATTCCGGATACAAGTCCTGTACCAAATAGATGTTTTGCAAATATTTTCTCCCAGTGGTTTGTCTTTTCATTTTCTTAAAAGTGTCCTTTGAAGAGCCATCCTGAGTCTACTTGGTTCCTCTCCCTCTGTCTTCTTGGCACTGCTAAGTGGAAAAAGCAAAGCTGACAGAGGGTTAAGCCCAGGTTAAAACTGGGCTTCTTTCATTCTGATGAAGTACAATTAATTGATTGTTTATAATGGACCATTTTTTAGGTGTCATATCTAAGAAGTTTTTGCCTAACCCAAAGATATAAGGAGTTCCTCCTATATTTTTTCCTGAAGTTTTACAGTTTTAGCTGCTACATTTAGGTCTAAGATACACATTTTCAGTTAATTTTTATGTGTGGTGTGAGGTAAGGGTCTAGGTTCATTTCTTCACATATCCGGTCGTCCCAGCAACATCTGTTGAGAAGACCATCCTTTCCCAACTGAATGGCCTTGGAACTTCTGTCAAAAATCAACTGACCATAAATAAAAGGATTTATTTCTAGACTATTTTGTTTCAATGACTTATATGTCTATCCTTACACCATCATCATAGCATCTTTATTATTGTACCAATTAGGATACTTTGAAACTGGATAGTGTAAATCCAACTCTGCTTTCTTTTTCAAAATTGTTTTGGTTATTCAAGGTCCTCTGTATTTTCACATAAACTTTACAATCAGCTTTTCAATTTCTATTTTAAAAAAGCCTCCTGGAATTTTTGTTAGGGATTGCATTGCATCTGTAGATCAATTGAGGGAGAACTGCCATCTTAACAATATGAAGTCTTCCAACTGATGAATATGAAATACTTCTCCATTTAATGTTCTTTAATTTCTTTCAGCGATGTTTTATAGTTTTCAAGTGTACCTGTAGTTCTTTTACTAAATTTATTCTTTTTGATGCTACTGTCAATGGAACTGTTTTGCACTTTCATTTCTGGACTATTTGTAATATACAGAAATATAACTGATTTTGTATACTGATCTTGTATCCTGCAATTTTGCCAAACTCGTTTATTAGTTCTGGTAGTCTTTTTTTGTAGCCATCCCAGCATTTAATTTGGTTACTGTTCACAAGATATATCCTTTCCACTCTTTTACTTTCAAGCTATTTATGTCTCTTCATCTAAAGAGTGTCAGCATATGGTTAGATCTTTTTTTTAATCCAATCTATCTTTTGATTTACATTTAATGTAAATATAGACATGGTTAGATTTAAATCTGCCATTTTGCAATTTGTTTTAAATATGTCTCTGGTCTTTTTTGTTCCTCCTTTATTGCCTTTTTACTTAAAAAAAATTGGTAGTGTACTACTTTAATTCTTCTGTTGATTTTTTTCACTATATACTTTTTTGTTATTTTCTTAGTTATTGCTCTAAGGATTACAATATGAGTCTCATCACCATCTATTTCAAATTGATACTGACTTAATTCTGATAAAATACAGCAAGTTTGCTCCAATACAGCTCCATTTTCTCCTTCATTCTTTGTGCTATTATTATTATATGTATGGCATCTATATATGTTATAATCTTAATACAGTGTTATAATTATTGCTTTATATAGCCTTATGTCCTTGAAAGAAATTAAGAAAAGAGAATTTATATGTATACCATCTTTTATATTTACCCCCATATTAACCATTTCCAGAGCCTTCAATTCTTCCTGTGCATTCAAGTTACCACCTGTTACACTGCCTCTCAACCTGAAGGACTTCCTTCTGAATTTCTTGTATGGCAGAGGTCTTTGTTTATCTGGGAATGTCTTTATCTCATCTTCATTTCTGAAGGACAACTTTGCTGGATACAGAACTTATGGTTGAAAATTTTTTCTTTCAGCATTTAAGATATATCATTCCACTTCCTTCTGGCCTCCATTGTTTCTGATAAAAATTGTATTGTTCCTCTGTATGTAATGAGCTGTTTTTCTCGTTGCCTTCGAGATGTTCTCACTGTCTTTGCCTTTCAACAGTGTGACTATAATGCATCTTAGTGAAGATCTGTTTGTTTATCCTTCTTGGGATCTGCTGAGCTTCTTGGATCTTTAGTTTAATGTTTTTCATCATATTTGGGATACTGTTAGCCATTATTTCTTCAAATCCTTTTTCTGTCCCTCTCTCTCTCTACTCTCCTTTTGGAACACTCATTACTCATATGTTGGTATACTTGATGATGTCCCATAGGTCCAAGGCTGTTCTGTTTATCTTTCCTCAGTATTCTTTATATCTGTTCTATAGACTCACTAATATCTATTGCTCCATTTTTAGGTTTACTAATATTTTCTTTGGCCATCACAAATGACTAGGTAGCAGATCTAGTAAATTTTTCATTTTGGTTATTTACTTTTCAACTCTAGGACTTTCATTTGGTTCTTTTTAATAGTTTCTACTTCTTCACTGATATTCCCTATTTGTTGAGTCATGGTCATCATATCTTCTTTTAATTCTTTGAACATATTTCTAATAGCTTATTTGAACTCTGGTGAACTCAATATCTGGGTCCACTTAGAGACAGTTTCAATTGACTGCTTTTTTCCCATTTCTCCTAATTTTTTTTTTTAAAATTGCACATTAAGTAATACAGTAACTCAATTTTGATTGTCTCTTTCTTGCTGAGCATTGTTGTGCTGGGTTTTTTTTTGTTTTTTAGCAAGGACTTAATCTGCTGAACCTCTCTCACTCGTGATATGTAGCAGCTGATGTGTCTGCTCAGTTTTTCAAGTTCTTGGCTTTATTTTTCAACCTTGCTCTTGTGGTCACCCCTGTATCTGCATATCTCAGTGGCCAGCCAATGATTAGTCAGAGTTTGTGCTCACACACCTTCAGCCAATGAGGCTTCTGCCCTCTGTCGATCCATCTCTGTGTGGACTGGAGAGTTCATTCAACTGTCCAGCAGTATTCACGTATGCCCTAGTTTTCACTCTCCCCCAGGCCCTCTCAGGCCTCTCCTGTGCACAGATGCAGCCTCTAGTCAGCCAGGGTCATGTGGAGATCTTCCCAAGTCCCTTTATGGCTCTCTCATTTCCAGGATTGCTCTTTCAACGTATGGCCTACATACTCAGGATAGAACAGTGGGAGGCATTCTCTGTTAGCCACTGCACAGGTTGCCCTCCACTCCAAATCAAGTCAGTTGCCATCGGTATCAAAGCTTCTGTTTCATGGCCAGCCCGTACTAGCAGAATTACTTTGCCAAGGAATGAGGAAAAGAGATAACCTCAGGCAAGAACACCACAGAGTCCCACTGTTCTTACTCAAAGGTCAGCAGTTTTTAAATGAATAAATGGTTCTGAAATTGTGTTTGCTTTTGGTCAATTTCCAGCACCCTAAAATGGTTTTGACAAGTTCATCCAGTTTTATAGCTGTTTTGGAGGAAGAAAATCTGTCGACCTCCTTGCTCCTCAATGGCTGGAAGGTCTGTCAATTAAAATAGGTTTTTGCAGGCTAGCATGGAAACATTGTATCTGTGGGAGGCAAAGTCCTAATATAGGTCCAGAAAATCAGAAGCTTGCCCATATCTAGCGAAGTCTTGGTGGCAAGAAGAGATTGCCAGACCTCACCAGGGAGAATGAACTGAGCTCTGTCAATGAGAAACCATCTCTATATCTGCTACTTTTAACAGAAGAATTCAAAAGCACTTTAAAAAACCACCTGCTTTACCAGCAAAAGGCAGTCATGCCATCTCCATTTAAGACTCAGGGGTCCCTCCTTTTGTTCCCAGTCTCTTTAGAATGCTGTTGTCCTCTGGAGGGTAGGTAACCACCTCTCCAGGATCTCCACTTGAGACTTCTCCCTGAATATAGAGACACCAGATTCTGGTATCTGATGACCAAAACACACTCTTAATTCCTCCCTGGAGACCTGCGGGTAATCTTACATTCCTCAAGAAAACTCTGCTGTTCCCGGGAAGCCAGGGTTTGCTGGGTTATTTACTCTGCCTTCCTGACCAGGTGTTTTCTCAGCTGCAACAAAGAGATCTCAATGAGCTACAAATACAATAAAAGTGTGAGGGATTTTGTTTGTTCTTTTACAGCCTTATTCATGGAAAAAAAGGAAAGGAGCGTAGCCGTATTCACCAGACCAGACACAAATAGTGACATTGATACATGAAGTCACTCGATGCTTTCCTGTTCTCGTTTTGCTTACAGATGACAGAAATGAACCCAACCACCCAGCTATTGTTCAGCTTTTTTACAAAATCCAACTTTTGCTCCCACACCTGGCCCAGGAACATAATGAAGTCACTGAATTGTTCTTTCCAAAGTTGACTCAAATATACAAATAAAATTGGGTTCTGGCTGTTGGTAGTAAGCAAGATTATTTTATCTTTCAAAATACAAAGACTACTATAGTTTACATCAAAACTTAACACCTTTGGATTCTAGTTCAAAATGTTACCTGGTTAACAGTCCCCAAGTCAGCCTCTCCTATAAGTCAATAAATACGCAGAAACAAAAATTTACATCTTTTAATACATCAAAAGGTACAACAGGCAGGCAATGTAATGACAGAATCTTGGAGCAGCTGAGAAAGACAATTATCCACAAAAACACAAATCCAGATTCCAGCCTATTCTAGTTGCTACTAAATCCAGGACTCTGAAAACAAATGTTTGGAGAAGGCATCATAACACCTAATTCAGAGACCACTGGCCTCCACCAAACAGAAGATTAGGATATTGTCACTCTCTGTCCCTCAGGGGCTGCATTTCAATAAAGGGTCCTGGTTAATAAAGGCATCAAAGATCACTCATCTTTCTTCTATTATACTTTAGGGTGAAAAACATTTAGGTGGAAAGTAGAAAAAGAAAAGACATGATTCAATTAATTTGGTAAAGCTCTTAAAAGCAGGGCAGCAAGAAAGATTATGTGAATTACAGTTTTCCGTAATCCATATTTTGGCTCATAATACAAAAGATCCAAGATGTGGGAATAGGAAGAAGACACCACCACACTGAGGAATAGCTGAGCTGGTCGGGGCCTCTTAGATATTGGGACCTGGAAGAGAGGTATGCGCTTCAGTCTGCCTGCCCTCTGGCTGTAGTTTGAGAAAATGGTCAGCTCCTGAGCAGAGTTCATTTAGCTGTGCTCAAACACACGTTCTCATCATTTAATACTGTCTGGCAAGGTTCTAAGGGTACAAAATGGAATGAGGCGCAGCCCATCCTCTCAGGTTTCAAGTCCAGTATCGGAGGCAAACAGGTACCAGCTAACACGTGCATGGTGCTCACCCAGCACCATCCCAGGGGCTCGGCACACGTACCGGCTAACACATGCATGGCATTCACCCAGCACCATCCCAGGGGCTCAGCATACTGTTCCCACTGAATCTGCCACTCACATATTTTTACATGCAACATCTCTGAAATCAAGAATCCTCTCACAACTGATGGCATGAAACCCCTTTTAGTGGTACATAATGGTACATCCTATAATCAATGACATACTTAATGAAATACAGCACGTTATCTTATTTAATCTTCACTACAACCCTATGAGATAGGTATTACCATTGCTCCTAATTTACAAATGAGGAGATTGAGGATAGGGAGGCTGCCTAACTCAGAGGCTGTGACGAAGCCACTCAGCAGGAGAGCGGGAGGAGCGGGCAGCGTGGCTCAGGATCTCACCCGCAGCGTTGCCCGGCCAGTGAATACATTTGTACAGCACAGATGTGAAGTACAGAAGATGTACAAGGTGAAGGCGACTAATCCTACCAGGAAAGGGGACAAGGGAGAGGGCCTCAGCGCAGAGGCTGCACATAAACACGGCTCTGAAAGACCAGCAGGAATTCATGTTGGGGGCGGGGGGCTCCCTGCAAATACAAAGGAACCAAGTGTCCAACAGTAGCGTGTGTGTGCAGAACTACAAACGGTTCATTATAGCTGGGTCTGTCTGAGCTGAGGAGCAAGAGCTGTAGCTGAAAGTGGAAAGGAAGGCATGGCAAAGGCACAAAGCTGCCAGGCTGCCAAGCTGCAGGGAGCCAATGCAGTGCCTGAAGCAGAAGAGAACCATGGTCGGAGACATTTAACAAGATCGTGTGTGCAACAGAGCACAGGACAGACCTGAGGGAAGGGCGACCAGCTGGCAGACTAACGTGTGAGTCCAGATACAAGACAGTGACCTAATGAAACAGAGCTGGAGCTGCGGGGCAGCAGTGAACTTGAGGCATCAGGAAAAAATAACAACTGCTAATGAGGGCTTCCTACATGCCAGGTGCTATTAAATGCTTTACAAATGTCTAATCCTCAAAACAGCCCAGGAGGAAACTGAAGCACAGATAGTTCTCAGTGATGGCCAGGGGTGGAGAGGAGAGGGAAGGAGGGAGGACCTATCCCAATATCTGGCTTGGCTGCTTGGATGGAGAATGCCAGGAGAGAGCATAAGCAAGGAAGAAGAGATGTGAGGCCCACGCTGCGCTGGTTCTGGACATATGTGCTGGGTGTGGAAATGGACAGGAGAAGAGGGGGGGCAGCAAGCGTCCCTGCCCAGGAGGGACCACTGCAGATGCTCAGCTCACATCTCCTCCTTCCAGGGGTCATCTTCCCTCCTCTATTTTCTTCCTTTCTGTTACTTCTAAATGCCTTACTCTGAATCTTTAAGGACTGATTATCTCCCAAGAATTATCTTTATCTTCATTTTAGAACTTTTAATTATGAACTTATATTGCCTGCTAAGTGTGAGAGGACAGAGACAAGGTGAATGGATTTAAAGGTGGCTAAGATTTAGACTAATCTTTGAAAAGAATGGGAAAGGGAACTGAAAAATGTCAATTAAAATAATTTTCAAGAGAACTAACGACTTAAGCGAAGTTAAAAGTCATGACTCTGTAGTGCCCGCATCATGTGGGTCTCTCTCCGACACTTGGCTGCCCAAGTACAACAGAGATCTGAGTCCATCCGAGATCGGACATCTGCCTGGTGGTGTGCGGAAGGAGAGAGAGGAAAGGCTGCTGAGAATCTGGTAAGAATGGCAGAGACGACATACAAGAGGAAAGTGAGGTAAGCAAGACACTAACCAGGAGCACCAGGAATGGTGAAAGTGGAAACAGCATCACCTCTAGCACTGTTCTGAAGCTCTCAACTCCTGTCTATTTGTCATTCCACTGCACTACCAGGCAGATGGCCAACCACGGATGGATCTAGTGGGAGCAAGGGAGAAAGAAAGTTTTGATCTAAAAGGCTGTGGGCTCGGAGAGGCACTCTTTTACACTTTTGCAAATCTCTTTAATGTATGACTTAGCAGACAGCTGAAGTCTCAAATGTTTCTACTGCAATATCACACACCACGTGGGGCTCGGAAAGCCCACTGTACACCCGTGAGAGAATGAAAATGAAAAAGGCAAATCATATCTACGTGTTATCATGAAAATAACTTTAACCTCACCATCTCCTAGAAGGGTCTCAGGGACTCCCAGGGGTCTCTGAACCATACTTGGCAAACTATTGATCTAGAGGATGGTAGACAACAAAGAACAGAGTGCCAGATAAGGCCCAAAACCAGAAAAGAAGTGGGGAGGCAGGAGAACTTGCACCTGACACGTTAGCAGACACAAAAATGAAATGAGAGATCGAATCCGGTTGGCACTTTTTTTGTTTTTGTCTGTCTGGTGGGGGTGGATATATCAGAATCACGATCCCATTCCCCTGAATTCTGACATAACCTTTTACCCCAAAGAGGTAAGAATTACTGCAACAGAAAATACTATTACTAATAAAAGTGTGTTCTGTAGGTGTATTAGGGGTAAGAAAAACGGTTTAGAATCACTGATTCACTTACGACTCTTACATTTTAACAAGAGGCATCAAATGAAGCCCAGATAAACTAAGACACCAACCCAAGAATTGAATTAAGAGTTTAGCTTCCCAATTTAGTCTTCAAACTAAGACTTATCTATATTACTTTCGCACACACCAATTAACACGAAGGAAAACAACTCCAAAATAAAATAGATGCGACACTGAACACTTCCCACAGAAAATCCCCATCTTGCTATGGTTGGGGAGGAGCTGAGTTCAGCGGCTGGGGGCCTGGGGCTGTGGCACTGACGAGATCTGGTTTCAAACTCTGAGCCTGCTGAGGACCAGCCGTATAAGCTCGGGGGAGGGTATCTAGCTCCCTGAGTCTCCCTTTTCTCAGCTGTAACGCTGAGATAACAGTATTACAGCACAGGGTGACTTAAGGATCAAACGGGAACGCACTTCAGCATTTACTGTGGGTCTCACCAGAATCTGTGTTAAGTAAATGTCAGCTATTAATGGTAATTTAGCTACTGGCAGCAATTCATTAATAATTAAGGTTGTCTGTTGTGCTGTAGGCATCTCATCTTATCCATTCCTTAACTTTTATCCTCCTCTCTTGCTGGGTTTTGTTTTCAATTCTTTAAGTCTAGTGCTCTCATGTCTAAGGGGAAAAAGCTCCGCATACTAGTCTAAATAACAGCTCCCTAATCCCTTGAGTTTTCAAAGGAAACTACGTTCCAACAATATATGAGCTCTAGACAAGATTTCTGAAAAATATGAAAGGTAAATAGTGCCCATCCCATCCCAATACTGTCTTTTATCTTCTTCCTCAGGCAACTCATGCTAAGGCACAAACTCTGTAATACTCCAAGGTTAATTTCTAGGCCAGGAAAAGCAGCCCCATCTCTTTTCTGGGCTTCACCAAGTTTAAGCAAAAGCTCCATTTTCACTATGAGAAATGGACGCGCAGGCTCACCTGCTGTAATAATGTCCTTTCACCACAAGGCCTGGCAGTTTTTCAGGGCATCAGATACCTCTTCTATTACCCTTTGTCCACCTTTCCATAACTGCTCTAAATAAGGACTGTTTAATAAGCTAGGAACAAGTAGGAGGAGGTCAATATCTTTTCCCTACACAAATTAATTTATCCAGAAGTATTTTAAAATTCTATTTTTAGTCAATTGACATTAAAATATTATTTTAAAGACTATATTATTATGTATTTTAATAAGGATCAACCTCAAGCACAGCATTTATAAAAGTCTGAACAATTTTAAATAAAGGGAGAGATTTTAGAGATTAAAATCACAATTATTCAGATATTTATTTAAAGGTTAAAACCTTTTTAAAAGACTCAACAGTTCATTCTAATGAAGACTAGAATAAAACCAGTCACAATGCAATCTCTCCATGGTGCTTGTTATTATTTCAAAAAATAAACGAGGACGCTTACACTATCTGGTAAGCAAGGGAAAACCTCTCTCTGTTTCTTCAACTTAAAAGAAAATCTTTAAAAGAATCTTGTCAAATAAGCAATTTAACAACATACGTGAATTTCAGGCTTCCAGGGCTGACAGTTACTGGTTTTACGACCTCGTTCAAGTGACTTCCCCTTTTGGAACCTCAGTTTCCCCATTTGTAGAGTAGTTAATACACCTCCTACACAGGACAGTTGGGAAAGTTAAATGTGATATTTGTAAAAAGCACTCAACTAAGTGACTGGCACCCAGAAGCGCCAGCATTCAAATCCCAAGTCGAAGGCCCACACTCGCTCCGTTAGTCACAGTGGCTCTAACACCGTGAAGACAAGCCTCGCACGTGTCCAATCTAGATATTTACCACAGTAACACACCACGGGGAGAGTCACCACTTAGCAAGCCTGACTTTTCCAAAACCATTTCCTCATTTCTTACCTTAAAGTCAAAACAATAGTCCAGTCTCACAAGCTTTTTTCTCACAAAACTTCAACATGGACTACATATTTTACGTAAATACCATAGTGTTATGACACTAACAATGATTTCGTTCATCATTCTAATAAATGTTATTAGTGTTAATAAATGTTATAAATGGTATGTAGGTTCTTAATTTTTCTTTCAATATTCTAGCAAGGATTAGGATCTTGTTGTAAAAGTAAGATTAACTTCCAGAAGCATTCAAAACTAAAATATGAGTCCTTATACTTTGCCAGTGAAAAGTATTCTTATTTTTTTAATTACTACAATTGTCTGGTAATTTTTTAGTAAGATATGAATTGTTACTTTCAAAATAAGAAAGATATATTATCTAGTTGGATAATATCTTAAAAATTCCCTTTTGTTTTTTATTAATTTGGAGAGTTAGCTATCAAACTGACATTTTAGACAGCCCTCAACTGGCAGAAATCCGTTATATGGGTAATCTACAAACTTCTTTTTACTCTAACACATTCAGATTTAACAGCAACACCCAAAGTAATGCCTTTATTTACCAAGGGACTTGTGTTAGTCTTATTAGCATCCCTTAATTATGTAATCCCCCTACTTCATATAGAAACCTTAATCCAAGGGGGAAAGAAAACTTACCTTACTTGTTCAAGGATGACTGAAATCTCCTGAAGAGTTTACAAGTGGAAATAAAATTTAGAATTCAAATACCTCCAAAAGAGATATTATATTGCTTAACACTATAACGGAATCTGAATGACACCCTTTCCTGAATGCAGCATTTGATGGAATGACGCTGTGTACTAAAGATTTTTCAGAAACCCAACAGGTCCTGGACATTCTATTAACCTACCACCAAGTCACAGGTTTTTCTTCCTACGGAAATTGAGAATATTTAGAACCCTTAGATCCTAAGCACAATATGCCAAAAGGCCACTGCGTCCTTGTGAATAGAGACACCTGCATCTTTGCTCTACGGAAGAGTAACACGCACACACAATACCTCGCCTTTGTTCAGGACCTGCGGGCTCCTATCACCTCTCCTCGATCAATTCAGGGTATTTCCATTTAATGACACATTCTCATAATCATAATATTTAAAGCTGAGAATTAATATAGCACAGAGGTAAAAAGTTTGGGCTCTGGCTGCAATGAGAACACCTCGTTCCAATTCCAGATCTATCACCGACCAACCTCTGTTTCTCTGTGAAATAGGTCTACCACGCCTGCCCCTCTGAGGGCTGCTGCGAGGATTAAGTGCACTTTGCACAATGACTAGTACACAATAATTACTGAAAACATTAACTATTATGAGGATAAGATAACATTAAAAAATCAATTTTACAATTATTTATGGTTTTCCACTTGAAACCCAACTCGTAGCTCAGGACAGCACAGCAATCCCAAAGATTTATTTCAAACCACTTTATTCCTTTATTCCAAACCACTGCGAGGCTTTCGAACATGGTCCACAGAGAGCATAAAAGAAAAATCTAAGAGTCCAGTCTCCTTCCCGCCACATTTCATTCTCTCTCATGGGATCACTGGATTGTCCTCAGTGAGGTTAGTATTTTCCCTACAGAGTTCCCGCCGAGCCACTAACCACTGATAATTAACTTCATGGAGACAAATGAGGCTTCTGCCTGCTGGATGGCATTTCCAAGATCACCATTCCTTCCTAACGACATTTTTATCTAGGAATCCATACTGCAGGAGTCTTGTCAGTACTGGCAGATAATAGGTGAAACTGGATCCCTGTCCTAGCTGCCCTTCAGGGTCATGGCGGACCGAGATAAAGGCCACATCAACGAGAACTGCCTCTTCCTTCCCTAATCTCACCCCAATCCCCAGGGCCACTGCTCTATGGTGAGCCTAATGGGAAGAAAAGCAAGTCGGAAGGGAGGCAGGGAACACAAACAGGCTGCAAGTCTACCTATCATGCATGCCATTCAAGGCCAACAGCATAAACGAATATAATGTTCAGAAACACCCAACCAAAAGCAGATGAAAAAGAAGATTCCAAAGTAAGAGTCTACAAATACTCATTCAACAAAACAGAATAGAAAATGTAACCTCACTGAGCTTCTGTCATCTATATGCTCAACAATGGGATTAAAAAACAAGTAAGATATCCCTGCTGAGAGTTCATATTCTGGGGAGAAGAAAAACTGAATTCCAGTGTCCCGTGGTAATTAAGATAGCATCAATACTTACAACAAGCTCTGACACGACATCAGGAGGTAAAAAGCACAAGAAAATATTTTGTAACTAACAGTGACCTCTGATGACCTCTGAAAGCATTTCATCCAGAATTTGAACAACTTTTCTTGGTAGCAAAACCCCCTACGCAGACGTGAGCTTACCTAGATGCCCACAGGATGAAGCAGGTGGGTACATGCTCCTCAGCTGAGTCACTGCTTTAGTGTAATTTAGACCCAGAAAGGAGCAATGACTCGGCCAAGGTCCCAAAGCTAATGAAAACCTAGCAGGGCCTGAATTCAAACCCATATATACCTGATTCCAAACCAGTGCTCATCCCCTCAATCACCAAGGCCACCCAACGGACGCCAGTGTTTGAATTCCATCCTTTCTCATGTCCTCGCCTGCCGTTCAATTTTATCATCATTAAAGGAGGCATTCAAGGAAAACATTTTTTACTATTTCCCAATTTAAAAAATATACTTTAGCATAATTCTTCTTAACACCAAATATCTATACTCTGTTTCCAACTGTTTTTCCCTACTCAACATATAGTAGTGGCTGATATGTATGCAGTCTGGGTTTCCTGCCTTCTAAGCTAGTGGCTCCCTCCTTTCTGCTTCCTCACCCTTAGGACATGTCTCTTCTGTAACAGTGATCACAGTGTGACAGGGAGACTTTGATAGTAAACGTCTTACAGAGACAGAGCATGTCTTTTTATCCATCTCTGGGTCCCAGCATCACCATAAGAAATATTTGTTGCATGGCTGACTGTCTTAATGTCCCAACCGAACAGCACATTTCAGAGGATAAGGACCACATCGCCACTATCTTTGAGTTTCTGGAAACACTGTGGCACACCATAAACGTTTCTTCAAATTGGTGGATAGCTGGGCCATGTGAGGGTAGGTTTAAAATCACTTTCCTACAGTTCTTACAATATAATCCCACACATAGCTTGGCAACTCATTAGATATGTGCAATTTTACTGTATAAATCTACATCTTTTACATTTTTTCTTTAGGTCATTTGTTTTGTTGAAAATTACTTGCCAAGTTATAAAGAAAATACTTCAAGTTATCTTCTCAAGGTTAACAGGCTTTTCTACCCTTCCCATGTTAACTATCCCACATTTCTGCTGTTTATATTTAAATAATGGCAGTTCCCTTGTGCTGTGTTCCAAAAGTCTGAGACTTTTTGGAAATCAAAACAAGTTTTCCCATAGAAAAGTTAAAAAACAAAAAACTACCACGAAGGGCACTTAGGTTCCCACGCCCATTCACAAAAGCTTATTTCGCATGCCAGAATACCACAGAATGCAGCCACCCTGGCGACCTTATGCAGGGAACAGGCCTTCCTAACTCCAGTTGGGTATGTCTCAAACACATTTCTTCTCCCTCTCCCTTCGATAACCTAAGGGGGAGAGGTTCTCTCTATGCCTCCATTCCCCTTTCCCACCCCTTCTGTCCCCCACATTCCACTCTCCCTGGGAACAGAGATCAAAGCAAAGCCCAGCTAGATGGCCAGGTCTGAGAGTTAGGGCTGGGACTTTGCTCCAGGTAGAGCGGGAGACAAGGGCTACTACATTGGCTGCTCACAAAACTATGTGCTGATCTGAGACAGAGCCCAGGGTTCTAAAGGAGGCGGAGCCTGTGGCCAGAAGCAAGAGCTCCAGGGGACCACTTGGAAAGGGCTGCTGTCAAGCAGAAGCCATGTTATCATTCATTGATTCATTCAACAGACACTTACTGAGACCATACAATCTCCTAGGGACCATACTACACTCAGAAAACAGAAACAGGCATGATGTGCCACAGAATTTGCAGTCTATGAGGGCAAAATTCATTACTTAAATAACTCTCTAATACATTCATAATTAAGAATTGAGGGGGCTGGCCCTTTGGTATGGTGGTTAAGTTCAGCACACTCCACTTCAACGGCCGAGGTTTGTGGGTTCAGATCTCAGGTGCAGACCTACACCACTCATCAGCCATGCTATGGCGGTGATCCATGTATAAAGTGGGGGAAGAATGACACAGATGTTAGCTCAGGGCTAATCTTCCTCAAGCAAAAAAAGAGGAAGATTGACAAGAAATGTTAGCTCAGGGTGGATCTTCCTCAAAAAAAAGAAAAAATAAAAAAGTGTTTTAAAAAAACTGAGACAGATTCTCAGAAGAAAAGAGGGTGTGTATCAATCTGTCCTAGATTAAGGAGTCTAGGCACTATTCTCCAAGGATATAATGTTAAAGTGAAATCTGGAAAATCAGTAGGAGAGAGACGACAGGAGAAGGAAGGAAAATATTCCAGACAGAGGGAACAGAGTGGACAAAGCTGAGGAAGAAAGATATAATATCTTACAAGAGAAGAAAACATTCACGGAGAACATGGCAAAAGGGTTGGCTGGGGATGAAGAAAAACAAGCTATCTCCTAAACCCACTCTTTCAACAAATATTTACTGAGAACCTGCCACATGCCAGACACTTTGCCAGGCCCTTGGGACAGATCAGCATTTAAGACAGACAGGGTCCACGTTCCAACGACACTTGTATTCTAGAGGTAGAGACAGACCAAGAAATAAACAAGATAATTTCAAATAGTGATAGGTGCACCATGACTGCAGCCACTGATCTGAACTTCACGGGAGGGAATTCCATGCACACAGATGACACCTACCACCGCAGTCTTATTTAAATGTTGCTGGTTGTGGCACACATCAAGATACACATCGGGATTGTTCCCACACATTTTTCTATAAGCAAGGCACGTGCGTGTCTGTTTTTAAATAGCATATGTTAGAGAAATACTAGATTTAAAAAAGTAAGAATTTAACCCTGCCTACATTCTCAGTACGTGAAACACATTTGATTTATTTGTTTCTCATTTGACAGGACAGGGCAACCATTACACAAATAATACATTCCAAACAAAGGAGATAAAAGGCCTCGCACAATGTTCCTGTGGATGTAATGATACCCCTCTCCCGGCACGTGCCCACGTCCACATGTGCAATCACAGCCTGTCATCAGGCTACATGTGAAGCCAGTAGTAATCCCACATCATGCTCTTTCATGCCGAAATAACTTTGCCTGTGCTTTCATCCTGCCAAGAACGTCCTTGCATACTACCTCTTCAGCTGCAAAGCGCTTGTATCAAATCCATGCATTACGTCCTCCAGGAAGGCCTACCCTGTGTTTGTTGCTCGTGGCTCCTTCACACTTGGACACAGTCCACTTGCCCCTCCCATCCACACCTTCTGCATGAGGAACTCGCTCCACAGCTAAACCCCACTGGAGCCAATGTCCTAGCTAAGCGGTCCTCAAGAAAATCCCGCTGCCCATGGCTCCCCACTCTGGAGTCAGGTGTCCTGTAGGCTAACAACCCAGCATCGAGGCCAAAAGAAACTGACAGGACAGAGTGAGATGGAACTCTTCATACTCCAGGGGAAGATGTCTGGGACAGATGGCTGGAAAGGGAGGGTTTCCAGGGCAGGGAGACCGGGCTGTGGCAAACTTCAGGACTTATTTTCAGCAAGCAAGCCTGTGGGTCTCTGGGCTGCAGCTACAAAGAAAGAGTCAGGCCAAAAATGGTCCCCTTCGCTCTTCTGCACAGGTCCCAGGAAATAGGCTGCTGGCAGCTGCTTTCCAGAGCTCATGATCCCTGGGGAAACAGGGAGGTCATCCAAGGTAGGAAAAGACAAATTGTCAACCATTTCCCCCAAGTAATCTTAGAAAACACACACACAGAGGATAAACTCTGGAGACAGCTCTAAAACATACCATGACATCAAAACCAAGAGAAAGCAGCTCACTTATACTTTCTCATCCTACCTCTCAGAAAAGATTCTCCCCTGTCTGCTGATAGCTGTAATTTCTTTAACAGGAAGAGTTTCCATTTCACAAATAGAGATAAAGGGCAAATTGCCTGTGACACATAGTGTGAAGAATTTCAGTCAATGAAATTAATTACTTACAACAACATGCTTCTCACGGAAGAATAAACAATAGGCCTCAGAGTGGAACTGACGTGGCTTCAAATCCACCCTTTTCGAGCCATGTGACCTCAAACAGTTACAGAATAACTCAGCGTCCCCATTTGTTTGCCTATAAAATGAGGGTGCGACGCCCAGCTCAAGCAGAAAGCTCTCGACACTCAGCCTGGCACAGTCAGCACCCTCTCCCCTTCCACTTGTTTTGGTGGGGGTCAAAAAAATAAATAAATAAGGTCTTGGGTATCCAAACAGAAAGAATGGGTGAACTAAGGCATGAGAGAGGGAGAAAATGGAGACAATCGATACTGAAATTGTAAAACTTCTCCATTTCACTTAGGGCCCTGTATGGATTTAAGGAAAAAACAGGTCCTCATAACTACCTCACATTCTGTGGCTCCAGCAGGTCCAACAGCGGCTTGTCAGGAGTTCCCATCAGAATGTAGATGGCTTCTGGTGCGTCTCCTACAGCATCCAAACCAAAGTGTCCCCTAATCACCTACTATTTAAATACCTCCAATCACAAATGCAGTAGCTCACAAATCACACCACTGAACAGTCTCACTATAACTGAGATTGTCCTTCCTTGTGCCAAAAACGTGCCTCTTCATAATTCAACTAGAAGTACCAATTCCATCTTAGCACTCCAGAGAAGAGCATACATATTCCCTTTCGATATTTAAAGATAACTTCATGTCTCCCCTTCAACATCTAGATTTCCTTTCTTTGAGGGCACTCTAGGTTTTCAATGTTCCTTTTTTTTTTTTTTGGTGAGGAAGATTGGTCCTGAGCTACTATCTGTTGCCAATCTTCCTCTTTTTCCTTAAGGAAGACTATCGCCAAACTAACACCTGTGTTGATATGCCTCTATTTTATGTAGGATGTGTCCACAGCATGGCTTGACGAGCAGTGCTAGGTCTGTCCCCGGGATCCGAATCTGCAAAACCCAGGCCACTGAAGCGGAGCACGTGAACTTAACCACTAGAGCACTGGACTGGCCCCTTCAATGTTCCTTTTGACCCTTCATTCTTATAACTAAACACAGAAAAGTGTGGATGCATACAAACATCCAAAAATTTTCCTAAGCGAGAAAATATACAAAATCCTTAAACCAACCTTCAAAAAGTGTGCTATTTTATTACTGATCTTCCTTCTTGCGCTTCCTTTATAATGTTTTCTTTTTAACAGCTCTATTGAAGTAAAATTTACATGCCATAAAACTCATCTAATTTAAATGTACAAATCAGCAAGTTTTAGTGAATTTATACGGTTTTGCAACCAAAAGCCTGCTGGAATTGTGACAGGAATTGCATTGAATCTATTTATCGATTGTGGGAGAACTGCCATATCAGTAATTTTGAGTCTTCCCATCCATCAATGTGGGATCTCTCTCCATTCAGTTAGGTCTTCTTTAATTTCTCCCAGCAATTCCTTTTACTTTCAGTGTAGTGGTCTTGCACATTTTCTAATAAATTTATTCCTAAACATATTATTATTTTTGATGCAACTGTGAATCAATTTTTTTAAATTTCACTTTTGGACTGTTCATTTCTAATATACAAAAATAAAACTGATTTTTATATATTGCTCTTATATCCTATAATTTCACTATTCCCGTTATAATTTTTTGAATAAAACGTTTTTCATTACCATATTAAGTGGTAAACATCAGGTCTTGCATTATTTCACTTCCCTTTCACACAAAGCCAACACCGAGACGGCCAACACTTAAATCAGCTTTTTAGAAACCATCTGCTTCAGAACAATAATCCTTAGTAAATCATTAATAAACAAAGTTCATACATTCCGCTACTTGCACCACAGCAAGTCTAAAACTATCACTTAGCAAACTTAAATTTATTTCATATTTCTGAAACCAGCAAGAAGAGCATCTGCCTTCCTCTCTTTTACAAACCCCGGGGCAGGAGTCTGCTTAGTATACGGGTTGGCCAAACACAGTCCACCACCTGTTTCTGTAAATAAAGACTGACGGAAGCACAGACATGCTCACTGGTTCATGCTGTCCATGGCTACTGGTGCATTACAGCAAGAGAGCCGAGTGGCTGTGACAGAGGCTGTGTGCCCTGCAAAGTCTAACATATTTGCTACCTGGTCCCTCACAGACAGTTCCCCAAACCCTGCTCTCAGAAACGGTGGGCAAACATGGTAAAAGTTAACTTCTCCCTATATTAGTTAAGGAGAATATCCTAATATATAGGACATTCTATCCCTAAACACTCTTTTCTTTTTGTCTCTATCACTTAAGGTTTTCAATTTTTTCCCTCAAAAATTTCAAAGCATATATGAAAATACAGACTAGAAAAGGCACTGAATTCTAAAACAGATTAAGTTTTAAAGGTAAATCATCTAGATATGGATCAGAATAATACAGCATACATGAGTGTTAAATGAAGGGAGCTACGAAAAAAAGCTTATTGTAAAATATCTTAATTTACACAAGGATTTGTTAAAGACAGTGCAACAACTACCCTACGAATAGCTTATCAAGGACGTAAAGCAGAGATTCAGGAATTTTTACACTGTAAAGTACTCAAGGAAGTCACAAGCCTTCATTTTAAAGATTTAAACCCTGGCTGTTCAAAGAAATACGTTAGACATACCATGTAAAACAAGAGTGGAAGAAATAAACAGAACTGTATTAAGACATAAACAGCACCTCCGGATGACACACAGGAATGCTCTAAGTCCCATCTAGTATATGTGAGTGAAATTCTTAAGGTCTGACCCATTAAACATTTTAAATTAATGTAAAGGCCTCAGTGAAAAAAAATAAGCTTATACGGACAACAAGAAAAAGAAACAAGAAAGAAAAAGTAAAGCGAAACCGAAAAACACATACAGGTAGAAATAAAAATTGAAAAGAGCTAAAAGAGATTTAAAACACTTTTCAAATTAATTACCCACTTCTTTATTGCGAACACTAGCAACTAATAAGGCAAACCCTTATTTAGCCTAATGTGCCCATCAACAGTGTCGATTCCAACAGTGAAATCCTATCTTAAATATCAGCAGCACATATGCAAGCAGCACTTTCCTCCTGAACACTTACTATAAAAGAGTAACGTAAGCAATTTTATACAACTCTATGTCTCTAAAGCTACACTATCCAAGAGAACTTTCTGCGAGGACAGAAGTGTTCTCCATCTGCACTGTCCAGTACAGTAGCCACTAGCCACCTGTGGCCACTTAGCACTTGAAATGCGGCTAGAGTGAATGAACAAACGAATTTTAAATTTTAGTCATTTAAATTTACATGCGCACATGTGGCTAATGGCTGCCACACTGGATGGCGCAGGTCTAAAGCATTATAAAGTTAACTTTACAGATTGCCACTGCCTTTCAGAAAAAGAAACAATTTCCTTTGACTAGATATCAGTTTATTAATCTTCCACTTTAGAAGAATATTACTTTTGTTTATGCAGTAATCTAGAAGTCTTCTGTCTTAATCTAATCAAGTTTCCTTCTGTTAGCCAGCTTAAAAACATACAACTCTTTATCAGATATTAAATACAGTATCACTTTGAACTTGTCATCTGTATAAGATTTTAAAAATAGGGTTATAATGGTATAAAAACTGCTTCACCTGAAACACCACTAAAATATTCTACTTCTCTCATAAAAATTAACTCAAAACACTATGAATTTGTGAGTGTTGGTGTAGAGAAGGAAGAGGAAAGCCAGTGCAGGTGGCATCAATGGGAACGAAGAGAAGAAAACAGAGGAGGTGACCACCAGGTCAAACAGGGAAGATGTAAAATACAACAAGGTTTAGAAAAAAGCTAATCAATTAGCTATAGGTCTATGATTCCTTGTGCAAAATTCTTGGGGCCATATATATTTCAGAATTCAGAAACACAGTGCCTGTGCCATCACAGATAATATAGAACCCCCTGCAGCAAGACGTGCTGGCAGGATCTGCTGGTTACACCCTGCCCCGGGGTGTTCAACCATGTTTTACACACCTCTACTCCCCAATTTCCATCTCTGGGCCAGACCTCGACACTCAGCTACCAGCTCCTATTGTTATGTCTCACAGACACTTCACAGTCAACATCCGTTTATTCGGCAAATAATAGTTCAGTGTTTCCTACATACCAAGCACTGTTTCAGGTGCTGATTACATACCTGCTTGAAAGGCTTATCCCTAAACATGCTCCCCAGCTCCAGGGTTCCCTCCATGAGAAAATGGTGCTTCCATCTACCCTATCACCCAAGCCAGGAACCTGGAATCATCCTTGACATTTTCTTCCTACTTGCACTTCCCATCCATCACTAAGTCCTTCCAAATTTACGTTCTAAATCTCTGTCCAACCTACTCACCTCACTCTCTCTCTCTCTCTCTGCTGTCAACCCCAGACTAAGCCAGTGGTTCTTAACTGGAGGTTCTGCCCCCAAAAGGCATTTGAAAACACCAGCCTACATGCCCAGAAACTGATGATTGGATAAAGAAGATGTGGTATATTTACACAATGGAATACTACTCAGCCATAAAAAAAGACAAAATTGGCCCATTCACAACAACGTGGATGGACCTCGAGGGTATTATGTTAAGTGAAATAAGCCAGTCAGAGAAAGACGAACTCTATATGACTCCACTCATAGGTGGAAGTTAGTATATTGATAAGGAGATCAGATCGGTGGTTACCAGGGAAAAGGGGGGGTGGGGGGAGGGCACAAATGGGGAAGTGGTGTACCCACAACATGACTAACAAAAATGTACAACTGAAATCTCACAAGGTTGTAATCTATCATAACATTAATTAAAAAAAAAAAGGCATTTGAAAACATCTAGAAACATTCATGGTTGTCTCAACTTGGGCGGTTAATGCTACTGGCATCTAATGGGTAGAGGCCAGGGATGCTGCTAAACATGCTACAGTTCAGAGGACAGTCCTGCCCATCAAAGAATTACCCAGTCTACAATATCAGTAATGTTGAGGTTGAGAAATCTGCTGTAAGCAAACAGAAGAGTGATGCATACCAATGATTTTATTTTTGTACTTATGACAGTTGTTCTTGAAAAAGTTCTCACAATTTAGAATAATTTTTAATGTAATAAAATTCTATTTTGACCTAATTCTATTACAGTGAAATACACATTTATATGTGAACAGAGTGAACACTTACGTGTGCATGTTCTCCACTCCTATTATGATCATGATACAGTAGGAAATTCCACTTTGTACAAGAAAATGTAAGGCATACCTATAAAAAAGTAAGAGCATTGTGAGAAGAAACATGCCCATTCACAAACATCAAGTCAAAACAATTCAGGCTAAAAAGTGCCTATGTATAACACAGAATATTTCCAGGTAAAAAAATAAGGAATCAAACCTCCAGAGCCTAAAATTCTGTGAATACCCTGGAGAAGGAGTCCCATATGGCAAGCCCCAGAAGAGCTGGAAAAAAATAAAACAAAACCCCATAAAGCCACACTCAGGCCCCAGCATTCCACGTCTCCTAGCTACATGAAAGCACTGCGGGGTTATGTGGCTAGAAGATTACAGCTTTTTCCATAATTTAAGGCACAATGATGGAAGGAGTAACAAATCTGGATTTTAGAAGAGTCCTAATAGAACATCAATTATTTGTTTGCCCAAACTAAGTTCTCTCACATCAGCTTTACACTCTGTTTATCTTTTCAAGTATTACAAAACAACAAAAAAGTACTAAGTATTAGAATTAACTAAAAAGCAGTACACCCAAATCTATTTATTCTGAAAACATGATGGCTCAAGTCAAATGAGCTTCCTTACACAAATCTAGTCAATCCTTAATTTGCAGTAATCTACCTACAAAACATTTTGCTGAGGTGGCAGAGTATTTTCTAAGGTTCTAACGTAGAAATCCACCACTAAATGAAAGAATTTATCCATTCAGTTCAAAAAGTTCAGGCAAAACATGATTAGAATCCCTAGTTTTAAAATTAACCTAAACTATCCCTAAGATTATACATACACGTGCACACACACACACACTTTCAATTTTCTTTCCCTTTTGATGGCATGAATAACACATGAAAAAATTTTCAAATCATTGTACACAATTTAAAGTATTAACAAGGATCTTAACCTATGATTAAAATGACTTTTATTCTAATCATTACGGAAAAACAGGCACCTCCAATGTGGAAAAGTTACTCAAATTTTTCCATAGAAATATTATAAATAGGAAGTAGGCTCCAAGGCAGACTCATAGAAGAAACTTATTTCACCCATTGCACAGACTGTGTCGGTCACTCTGTCTCTCCCTCCACCTAACGCACACGCGCGCAGGCGCACACAGAACAATGTTGGCGCGGGGAGCTACTGTAACCAGAGGGCCAGGGGGAAGCAGAGAAAACATATATGAGTATAAACTGAACTGAAGCAAGCTTAAAAAAAATGACTAAAACGCACACTTCTCAAGTCAATTATCCACCTGCTATTTATTGCCAGCATTAACAATTCACTAACAGACTCGATGTGAAAAACTGCAGAGGACTGCCAGATGCTTGGACGGGCTCGACTGACGGAGAGGACTCATTAAATACACTTGTCTTAAACAAAAACAATTTTTGAGGACTCTTGGGGAAATACTTTTCCTTTTCTATGATGAAATTTCCTTGGAACACGAGGGATATATGAGAACTTTAGAAGCTAAGAGTTTTATTTCTCCAATAGTGCCATCGTCCCTTACGTCACCTTAAGAGGCCCACTCCCCTGGCATCACCATTCAGACGACGTGCTTCGTCATCTTCTGTGGCGCAGTATAACGCGTGGCCAGCCTCCTGTTGTGCAAGCCTGTGTTACTGTGACCACCTAGGTTCATCTGTACAGAGCAGACCTGCAGTCACCTCCGGCTCACTGATTCCCACGGCAAGCATCAACTTGCTTTTCCGCTCATTCATAGCACAGATGACTTTCTTCATAACCTCCCATTCCCAACTACTCCACTTGCCCTCATTAGTAAGATGAGCATAAAAATACAGAGCAGCCACTTAATGTTCTTCAGGCTTAAGAGACAATACGTGAAAAGTGTTGACTGGGTTATCTGGTACACAGTAAGCACTCAATTATTAAGTATTCTTAGTAAAGTAAAAATTCAAGATAGATGATACCTTAAAAGTCTATTAAAATGCAACCCTCATTATTTTAGAGTTGAGGAAACTACGTCCTAAGGTCATATGCCTGACAGACTTTAAGACTTTCTGGGCAATTTATCCACTGGCTGATTCTTCAAGAGGTGGGGTGAAGTGGAACCCCAAGGATTGTGTACCATAATCTTTCAAGCTGCCTAAGTACTCTGAAAACAAAAGAATCCTCTATCCCAAACTTCAGTTTGTTTTTAGATACTACATTTTACTTATTGTGAGTTTCAAATCACACTAAAGGCAGGTATAAAATTTATTTTTAGCAAAAAAGAGCACTGGGAACAGAGTCCACGGACAAGGTCTCTGTCCTCAGAGAGCTTCCAGTCTGGAAGAGAGACAGAAATAAATAGATTACTTTAACACTGTATGGTAAACATTTAACAAAGAGGTATGATAAACATAAAAATTTCTAATCTGGACCATCAAGTGGATGACGGTAATGATGGACAACAATGATGATAATGGTCTTGACCCTGAGTAACTTTCCAGGCTTACAATGAGCTGGGATTGTGCTAAGCTCCTATCTGTAGTATTATGTCTTTTGGTCCCCACAGTAATCATTAGTTCCATCTTACAAAATAAAAGAGTGAAGCTAAGAAGGGTTGCATAATATGTCCAGTCACACAGCTACCAGGCCAAGGCACCCAGGGTGGGATCCGGGTCTGTCTGACTTCAGAGGTTACGCTCTATTCCATTACCCAATACTCTTACCAAAGGCAGCTAAATAAATAATTAAAAGTGTAAGTGAATTCTTAGTTAAAAGAAACCTGTAGTTGGCAGTCAAAAAAAAAAAAAAACCTGACACCATGTAGAAGTAGGTAAAATAATCAACTATACTTACAGAATACTAACATATATCTTCCAAAAGGGAAGTTGTCAAAATCAGCAGCAGATATGACTGCCTCTGAGCCTAAAAAGCAAAGCGCTAAAACGCAGATCAAAAGGATCTCTCCTTCCCATTCATTCCCACGAGCAAAGAGTTACCTTACACCTGGTGCAGAGACACAACAATCTCGCTTCCCAAAGAAAGGAATATACAAAGTTCCTCCTTCAAGAATAGAGAATTCTATTTAAAAAAGAAAAATCCTGGTCACCATATATAATTTGAATATTTAGGACTGCTTGACATTAAGGTCAGGTTCCTACTGACACTGTCTTATAAAGCACCCGAGAAGGCTTCACAGCGAGAAAACACCTCCTCAGGAAGGACCTGCAAGGAAAGAGCCACATGTGCCCCAAGCCATCCAACTCCAGGAAGGAGCAGGCAAGTTTCATGCTTCTGTTTACACAGACCACAGTGTGAGCGGCGTCCTGGAGCAGGCCACTCTGCACTATAAGCCTTCCCCAGCCCCTCCTTAAAATATGCTACCCAAATACACACTGAATACTCAAGCATTTATGAGTGAAATGTGCAGACTGGGATATGCTTGAAAATACTCCAGAAAAATAAGCTGGGGAAAGGATAAAGTCAGAATGGTAGAACTTTCATAATTGTTGAAGTTGGGTAATGCGTATATGAGGGTTCATTATATTATTCTCTGCACTCCTGTAATTGAAAAGTTCCATAATAAAAAGTTTTAAAAATATATATAACCCTAAGGCGTGATTTACAAGAAGTTTAAATAGAACCACCTGAGAATCTAAGAACATTTTGATGATATCAATTTGATGTTATCAAGGAAGCAGCAAGACCACACCTGAAGAGATCCTATTTAAATCTCAGGCTACACACGTACCCAACACGAGCAGTGCCCCCAGAGGGTTGGTCACATGGCCACACGGCAGGGACTGAATAAGCTATCCCTGATTGGTTTTCCATGAGTTTGTAGGAAACAGTAGCAATTGACAGAGACAAAAATTAGATTAAGAAGCACCGTATATTCCAACCCTCACAAGAACCAAAAACAACATCCTAAAACAAACACAGGGCACCATCAAAGTCCCACAGACTCAACCCACCACGACAGAAACTGCCAAACCACAGACCGAGCGAGTACATTTTCACCCTCCCAGGGAATTTTCATCTCGAACAAGAGTCTGCACAAGAGCAAACCTAGAAAGCCCTATCTGTGAGTGTGTAAACGAGATAGCAAACAGGCAAGCAGCAGCAGCTCTCACTTAAGAAGGAAGATTCAGAAGAAATCACAAAGAAGCCCTTCCATTGAGAGTATCTGCTGCTTTGCCAGACGGCGTGCTCTTCTCCTGACTTCTCTGTCACACAACCACAGTCACCTGTAACAAACAGGAAGGGTGGTGTTTGTGTATTTAAGGCTCTCAGGGCAGCCCTGACAATTAAGAAGGCAGCTAAATGAAGGAAATATACACACAGAGCATCTGAAGAGTCATAAACTAAAGCTTTCGATCATAAATAATTCTCCTCCACCAAAAGCAAACAAAAATCTTCTTTTGCTAATGGTAGAATCTAAAAAATGGTAATAGGGTTCTATCAATGGGCTTTACCAGACTCCTTAGAAGCCACTTGCATGAAAAGAAAAAAAACTATTTTAAATGCTTTATTTGTCTTGGCATAAAAATTTGCAAAGTAGGTGAAAAGAACTACTCATGACAGAATAAAATGTCCTTATATATTTTTTCTCCATCTGTCCTTTTTCATAAATTATAGCAAATTCCCCTCTGAGCCCAAACTGAAGAGACAGAGCCCATTCTCCAATTCTTTATTTTTTCTATTAAAAATAAAAATTGAAAAGTTGGCATATATATGTATACATATAAAACTTTATAAGTAAATATAAGAACAAAATCCCACAGAATGTATGTTTCTACTCATTCAAGTCACAAAGATATCCAAAGTCTTCATTTAAATATGATCAGAATACTTACCATCCAAAGCAAAAAAGTGCAAGGTAAAGGCCCAAAAGGGTAGCAACGACATGTCTCATAAAAGAGCTAGTTTTGCTTGAATGCAGGTAAGTTCGAAACCAAATGGCTGCTAGCAAGGCAAAGAGTTGGCACACTACAAAGTTGACCTGTAAAGAAAAATTAAAATTTCATATTAGCAACACAGACTTGAATTTTTCATTTGACAGCACGTTAAAATTCTCAGGACAAAAAGACCAAGGTTAAGCAAAATTAAGATCACTCAGTTTACAAAAGAAACAAAAACAAAACTCAGGGGCCTCCCCAGGGATGACAGCCTCAAGTTCAAAGTGACAGGCTGACACACACTGTCTGTGCTACAGGGTCAACAGCACCCAGCTGGTGAGAGGCCTGTGGGGCACCTGGAAGAACCTGGAAGATACAGGGGTGCAGACATAGAAATGGAAAGCACAGTACGGTGTGAGATACAGAGAAACTTGCTTAAAAGACTTAGGTGATCCTATAATTAGCAGAAAAGGTTTTTCTTCAAAAACCCTCTGGGCCAAGACCCTGGGCGGCCTGGCGGAATGCACCCTCTTCCATTTGGAGTTCCGCAGCCACCCCTGGTCGGGGAGTCAAGGAGCATCAGCTGGTCGAAAACTACCACCTTGTGAAACAGTCACAGCCCAATGTCTCAGCTCTGGGGGATCTCAAGGACTGGTTCAGGAGGCAAACGGATGAATGATAACAAAGAAGCCTTCAGAAAGCCAGGGGGGAAAACATTTACTCCCAGTCCACGAACGTCAACTTTGAAGTGTCCTCATAACTCACTGGGAACTGTTCTGCTCTCAAGCTGGGGAATGCAGCACATGCTGGGGATAGTGCTGCTGCTCTTCTCTCTCACTAGCAATGCTTCTGCCCTGGCAAAATGATAAAGGAAAATGCTAACAGTATGAATCTCTTCTCATATTTAAGGACTTGAGGAAAATCTCCATTTCTCTTAGGAAGGATATCCTCACAGGACATTAAGGAAAATATGTCTTAAAATCTAAAAATAAAAGGAAAAATCCATTTTACATTAGGAACTTGCAAAAAAAACACATACAAAATCACTGCTTCAGGCTCCTCGATTTTGGGCAATCACAGCACCTACGTGAGAGGCTGCACAGATCCACAGAGACATCTCTGCCTGAAGACACAGACAACGACGTGCTTTTTCTCGCATTACAAGAAGAAGACAGTTGAACGCTGTTGCACACAGTCTAAGAGACCATTGTTCTTTGAAACAGCTAGACTCAATACCAGCAAAACGTCATTCGAACAGGTTCTAAGCACTTTTTCCCTCCTAAAGGGTTCCAACTATATTTTTTAATTAAGCAAAAAGTAAATACATCAGAAAGATGAATATTTTTGATATTAACAACTACTCACATCTACAAAGCTTCTTGCAGTTTAAAAACTTTCTTTCAAATCTCTCTTAATTCAACAAAAATTTACAGAGCCTCTACTACGGGCAATGTACAGGAAACTGAAAACAGCCCAAGTCCCAGTGCTAGCCCAGAGTGACGTTAGTGAGAAAAGTAAACGTGTACACAAGGAACTTCAACTCAACCATTAAAGTGTCTGTTTAAAGGTTATATAGAAAGTGCTTTAAGAACACCACCACAAAGGAAAGAGCACAAAAGGGTGAATGTCACAAAGCAGATGACATGAGAGTTCCTATCACAGCTGATCACCAACCCGTCTGAGGAGTCTCTCTCCCTTCCCCTCCCTCTCTCTTTTCATATTTGTATATTCATATAAGATAAAGCAAAGTGTGATTATCATAGAAGCATTCTAGGACCAAGGGCATATGGAATTTTATCATATCTTTGTAGACATCCATTTTTAAATTGTCATCTTACAGATAAAGAACATGAGACCAGGCCCCACTCCAGACACTGAATCTAAATCTTTTAGGGGTAGGCCCAAAAGACCACATTAAAAATAAATAAACAAGTCCTGATAATCCTCAAGGTGTGAGAACCACTCTGTTGGAAAATAAGGGAAAGGGCATTTTAAGTAGGAAAAAAAATAAGATATGAAGGAAGCACTGAGGCATGAAAACACAAATGAGCACAATGCAGGGTGGGTTCAGAAAGTGAGGGGCTTTGCGTGTCATGCTGAGGCGTTTACAGGTGAGCCCGTAAGTGATGAGAAACCACTGAAGATTTTTAGAATAAGAAAGTGACGTGATCCATCCTCTGCTTCTGAAAAGGAAGGAACAGAACAAGGAGTGTGTAGCAACAGGTTAGGAGGCTGCTGTTCCAGTCTCCTCGAGAAAGAAGGGTCTGAAGTAGCAGGGAGATAGAGAAAACCAATTCAAAGAACACTCCAACCACAGGACTGCCAGGACTGGTCAGTAGACGAGGGGCTGAGAATGGGAAAGGCAGCAAGTCATTAATGGATGATGACATGAATCAAGACAGGGCAATGCAGGAGGAAGAGCACGTTTTAGGGGGAGAGAGAACTCTCTCTCAGGTATTCTCAGTTTGAGAGTGCCCAGGGGACAAGTGTGCACTCTGAAGATGGCTGGAAGACAGGTCTGGAGGCAGAAGAGCAGATGAGAGTCTGGGAGTAACAGACACAGCCATAGGAGAGCGACAGGAAGACGAGCAGACCTAGGACAGAATCCTACAGCCTGCAACAGTGGCGTCCAGGTCAGATAAGAGAAGCAAGCAGAATGAGGAGAGGAGGTGGGGAAGAGAGAAGGCAGGCTCAAGAGGCCACGGTCACTGTCAGATGTCATGGGGCATGAAGTCCACCTAACTTGGCAGTTGAAACTTTATTGGTGACCTTGGTGAGAGTAACTGAAGTAGAATGTCCAGAATAGAAAGCCACATTTTACAGATGAGGAAATTAAGTCTTAGCGTTTAGGTGAGCTATCTAAAATTATACAGCTTAAGAATAATTCATGGGCCGGCCCAGTGGCACAGCAGTTAAGTTTGTACATTCAGCTTCAGCAGCCGATGGTTTGCCAGTTCAGATCCCGGGTGCAGACTTATGCACTGCTTGTCAAGCCATGCTGTGGCAGGCATCCCACATATAAAGTAGAGGAAGATGGGCATGGATGTTAGCTCAGGGCCAGTCTTCCTCAGCAAAAAGAGGAAGATTGGCAGGAGTTAGCTCATGGCCAGTCTTCCTCAAAAAAAAGCATTCATAATTATCCACTGATGGCCAGGATAACTGTGCAAGAGACACAAAAATGCATGGAATGAGGTCCTGCTCCAAAAAAACAAAAGGAGTGAGTCACAGACACAGAACTAGAGTACAATTTAAGTGCTAAGGCACAGACCCGGGAAAACCCAGAGGAGGAGCACTCAATTCCCCTAACCTGGGGGAAGCATCCCAAAGGCACCATAGTATTTGGGTCTTGTAACTGGGCTACGAAGGATAAGAAAGATTTGGACAATCAGATGGCAAGAACTCTAGGTGCAGGCAGTAGCATCATCATATCAAGAAGAAAATCTTTAACAAGATACTAGCAAATCGAATACAACAATACATTAAAAGGATCATACATCGTCATCAAGTGGGTTTCATTCCAGGGATGCAGGGATGGTTCAACATCTGCAATCTATCAACATGATACACCACATTAAAAAAAAGAATAAAAATCACATGGTCATCTCAACAGATGCAGAGAAAGCATTTGACAAGATACAGCATCCGTTTATGATAAAAACTCTAAATAAAGTGGGTATAGAAGGAAAATACCTCAACATAATAAAGGCCATGTATGACAAACCCACAGCTAATATCATCCTCAATGGGGAAAAGCCGAAAGCTAACCCTCTAAGAAAATGAGTCAGACAAGGATGCCCACTTTCACCACTCTTATTTAACACAGTATTGGAAGCCCTAGCCAAAGCAATCAGGCAAGAAAAAGAAATAAAAGGGATCCATATTGGAAAAGAAGAAGTGAAACTGTCACTATGTGCAGACAGCATGATTTTATATATAGAAAACCCTAAAGAATCCACTAAAAATCTTTCAGAAATAATAAATGAACACAGTCAAGTGGCAGGATACAAAATCAACATACAAAAATCAGTTGCATTTCTACACTAACAACAAAGTATCAGAAAGAGAAGTTAAGAATACAATCCCATTTACAATTGCAACAAAAAGAATAAAATACCTAGGAATAAACTTAACCAAAGAGGTGAGAGATCTGTACACCAAAAACCATAAAACTGTTGAAAGAAATTGAAGGAGACAAAAGAAATGGAAAGATACTCTGTGCTCTTGGATTGGAAGAATTAACATACATAAAATGTCCATACTTCCTAAAGCAATCTATAGATTCAATGCAATCCCTATAAGAGTTCCAACAACATTTTTCACAGAAATAGAAGAAAGAATCCTAAAATTTATATGGAACAACAAAAGACACCCAATAGCCAAAGGAATCCTGAGAAAAAAGAACAAAGCTGGAAGTGTCACACTCCCTGATTTCAAAATATACTACAAAGCCATAGAAACCAAAACAGGATGGTACTAGCAGAAAAACAGACACACAGATCAATGGAACAGAATCAAGAGTCCAGAAATAAACCCACACATTTATGGACAGCTAATATTCGGACAAGGGAGCCAAGTGCACACAATGGAGAAAGGAGAGCCTCTTCAATAAATGGTGTTGGGAAAACTAGACAGCCACATGCAAAAGAATGAAAGTAGACCATTATCTTACACCATGCACAAAAATCCACTCAAAATGGATTAAAGACTTGAATGTAAGACCAGAAACCATGAAACTTCTAGAAGAAAACACAGGCAGTACGCTCTTTGACATAGGTCTTAGCAGCATATTTTCAAGTACCATGTATATCCGAGCAAGAGAAACAAAAGAAAAAAATGAACAAATGGGACTACATCAAACTAAAAAGCTTCTGCACAGCAAAGGAAACCATCAACAAAATGAAAAGACAACCTAACAACTGGGAGAGGATATTTGCAAACCTTGTATCAGGTAAGGGGTTAATATCCAAAATATACAAAGAACTCATACATCTCAACAACAAAAAAACCAACAACCCAACTAAAAAATGGGCAAAAGATCTGAACAGAGATTTCTCCAAAGAAGATATATGGATGGCCAACAGGCACATGAAAAGATGTTCAACATCATTAACTATCAGGGAAATGCAAATCAAAACTACAATGAGATATCACCTCACTCTGGTCAGAAGGGCTGTAATTAACAAGAGAGGAAACAACAAGTGTTGGAGAGGATGTGGAGAGAAGGGAACCCTCGTACACTCCTGGCTGGAGAGCAAACTGGTGCAGCCACTATGGAAAACAGTATGGAGTATCCTCAGAAAATTCAGAATAGATCCACCATATAATCCAGCTATTCCACTGCTGAGTATTTATCCAAAGAACTTGAAAACACATTGAAAGGCATAAAGATACATTCACCCCTATGTTCACTGCAGCATTATTCACAATAGCCAAGACTTGGAATCAACCTAGGTGTCCATCAAGGGACGAATGGATAAAGAAGATGTGGTATTTATACACAATGGAATACTACTCAGCCATAAGAAATGATGAAATCCGGCCATGTGTGACAACATAGATGGACCTTGAGGGTATTATGTTAAGTGAAATAAGTCAGAGGGAGAAAGTCAAATACCGTATGATCTCACTCATAAGTAGAAGACAACAATAACAACAAACACACACACAGCAACAGAGATTGGATTGGTGGTTACCATAGGGGAAGGGGGCCAGGGGGAGGGCAAAAGGGGTGATTAGGCTCACATGTGAGGTGATGGACTATAATTAGTTTTTGGGTGGTGAACGTGACGTAATCTACACAGAATCTGAAAAATATTACGATGTACATGTGAAACTATATAATGTTATAATCCAATGTTACCACAATAAAATAGAAAAATAAATAAAGAAAAAGAAAAAAATCTGTAGGACATCCAGAGGCCTAAGTGCAGATTACTTGTTACTTTATATAGAAAATACCAGAATACATAAACACCCAGACATTCAAGTAACTGTTTTGAAAAGTCTTAAAGGTAAAACTCTTCCAAACTGAAACCGTATCTTAGTCAGTCTTTCATGGGTGGGGTAGGGTTGGGGAGGCAAACGAATTCTGAAACGGGAGAGAGAGTGAGAAAGAACCAACACAGCTGGAGTGTATGGATATCCACCATGTGCTGGGTCCTTTACACTGATTATCCCATTTAATCCTTAGAACAAGGGGCAATTTCCCCCATTTCACTCAACCAACTCAAGGTCACTTATACTCAAACCAAGTCGGCCTGAGTCTAGGCTGTTCCATGGCTGCCTTTCTACTTCCAGAGAACGTCTGAGATGAAACTGGATTGCTACAGGCAAGACTTTTAAAAAGATGCTATCTACAAAATACTGCCATCTTATTTAACAAAACATCAACAAATAGCTACTTCTCATAACTAGTAAACACAATAAAAAAGATCCTGTGTAGAGTTCATGCACATTTGTTTTAGATCAACTCATTATATAAGCTTTTTTCTAAATGGAAAGAAATATAGACTAAAAAGACTGCATGTTCTTTTTTCAACACTATTTTGTTGAAAATATACAAATGACCTGATGTGCCTTCAAAGAAACTGCCCCCAGTAATTTGCGGGCAGGGGGATAGGAGTGCAGGCAGGGCACGAGAAGGGGAGAAAGAAGCAAGGATGAAAAATCTTAGCCAGTTTAAGACTGACTTGCAACTCACCTCATTTGATACAAAAGAAGCCTTTTTTGAAAGTTGCACACAAAAGTACTTATAAAAGCAATCGTTGTAAACATACCAGAAGACAGTTTTGAGGAGCATATTTTCCGTAAGGTGGTGAAAGAAGACTTTTCTTAACACCAAATGACACGGTTCAATCTCACAGTTAAGTTAGCGTCTAGGCACTCAGGTTGAAAGTCTACTGCCGGCCAACTCAGGGTGCAAGTAATTTATGCCACTCCAAAGTAACAGCAACAACGTTAACTTGTTTTTAAGGACATTCAAAGAAACTCTTAATAGTACCCCAAAATAAATTTGTGAAAACATTTAGGGAGGGAGTGGTCCATGACGGTGACACATGAGGCTCCTGAACTCACCTCCACTCACGAACACACCAAATCTGTAGCTACACACAAAGCAATCTCTAACTATGTGAGATGATGGATGTGGTAATCATTTCTCAATATATCCATCTATCAAATCATTATGTGTGCATATCAAGCTAATATAGTGTTACATGTCAATTATATCTCAATAAAACTGGAGGGGGGGAGCCATTAGGTAGTTTAAAAGCTTTTCCAAAAAGAAGATACAGATGTTATAAAAGCAAAGTTTGGTAGATTTTTACCATATAAAGATTTAAAACTTATGTATAGCAAAATGAAAAAAAGGCAAAAGACAAATGAAAAGTGGGAGAAAACATTTGCAGAACATATGAAAAAAAGAGTCATTTTACTTAATACACAAAAAACTTCTACATATCCACAAGAAAACAATGAACTACTCAAAATTAGGCAAAAGGCATAAACATTTACAAATGTCAATGTCCAATAAAGATATGAAAAATCTCTCTCAGCCGTAAGTAAGGACGTGCAAATTAAACCATGAGAAAGGCATCGAGCATGCCCCCCCCCCCACCCCCCACACTGCCGAGGGAATGAGGAGCTGGCATTCTGCACTGTCGGGAGACTGTAACAGGGTAGCTCTTCAAAGGAAACTTGACAATGGCCGTCAAAACTTAAAATGAACTATCCTTTACCAAGAAACCCAACGTGTACAACTGGACCCTAGATAAAGTGGCACAAACACTCAAGCATACAAGAGGGCTCATTGTAGCATTGTTTAAATCAGACATGAACAGTGTCCATCAACAAGGGACTATTAAATAAATGGTGTATTTCCCATCTATAGAAAAGAATCATTTCCCATCAGGAGAAGAAAAGCTAGATTAGTCAATTAATGTAACTGGGGTAAAGGACTCTCCTTTTAGAAAAACTGAAGTCACACCGCGTTTCATAAGCCCTGCTGCTCACACTGCATTTTTACTGTGCGCCAGGCACTGTCGTGGCAGGTGTGGATATGCGCCTGACCACAGCTCCACTTGCTGCACTCCTGAAATCCATGGCCTGGTTCCTGCCAAGGGCGCGCTCCCCACAAGTGGGTGTGGCAGGGAAACGAAGGCAGGCCTGTTCCTAGGACACAGGAGACTCTGGCTTTGCCAGCCTTCCTGGAACCGCACCACAGTGGAAGTCTCACCCTACCCAACCTGTCCTCTCCAAAGGGGTCAGACCTGCGGGCGGCCAGCCCGCCCACCTGCCTCCAGCTCCCTCCCAGCCTTCCCTCCCAGGCATTTCTCAGGCAGACCTCCTGTTCACCTAATTGCTTCCTGGCATCTGCTCCTCAGAGGACCCAAACTGTTCTTAGGCTTTACAATTATCTATTTAATCCTCACAACAACTCTATGAGATAAGCGTTATCTACATTTTACAGATGAAGAAACCAAGACACCGCTCTGCTGCCTCTTAAATTTAAAAACCAAGTCCAAATGGATTACTGGCCTATACTCAACTGCGGTGGTCATCAGTGCCACTCAAGGGCACCGGGTTCTCCTCTCCTTCTGGGCAGACGGAGGACTGAATTTCCTGACTCCCTATGGTGACTAGCCACGGCCAGTGAGCCCTTAGCAGAAGTGATGTGTGCCGCTTCTTCTTAATTACCAGAACAAGAACCTCCAGAGTTGTCTTTCTGTCTGCAATATTCCAGAAATGACGAGGGAAGCCCCCTGCCAACTCCTGATTAGACAAGTGGCAAGAGAGACCTTTGTGGTTTTAAGCCCATGAATTTGGGGATGGTTTGTTACCACAAAAGCATAATCTAGTTTATCCTGACTTGGTATGATAACAAACTATCTATGTCCTAAACAAGAATGTAAGAGATTATATATAATCAGATTTTCTACACAAAAACTAAAAACTTCTATACAACAAAAGAATATTAAGACAATATTGTAAGTAACAATCTGGAAGAAAAAAATACAAATTTATGAGATACATAACAAAGGGTTAGGATTCAAAATGTAGAAAGAACTCCTAGAAGTCAATAGGAAAAAGACAACAATATAAAAATGGAGAAAGAAAGCAATATACAATTCACGAAAGAAACTAAAAATCAGATTAGATTTTTGAAATGTGGTTAAAAGAATTGCATAGATCTGTATGTTGTGACATGGAAGATATCCAAGATATACTATTAAGTGAAAAGTGTAAACTGCAGAACAGAAGAAAAATCCAAACTATGTATACATTCATTTCATCAAACATTTATTTGCCCTGTACTTATTATGAGCCTACTATGCACCTACAATGCACTAGACATTAGTTCGTTCTCCATATATCCTATCCATATAGACCACATTTCACTAATTGTAGCTACTCAACAGACCCCAGGTATGCTCCAGGCACAGCCCACGTGCTTTACAGGACAGCTTCAAGTAACCCTCATGAGCATCTTGTGGAATGCGGCACCCTTACTCCAGAGTCTGTGCTACTCGCCACGTGCTGTTCTGCTTCCATCCGCACACGCACAGGAAAACTAGACATCAAACTGTTAGATATGGTCCCCTCTAGGAAGGAGGTAATGGTGAAGGAAGTGGACTTGAAATATTCTGCTATTTCCAATGCGACATGTACAATGAAGCACCCTGTGCAAACCCCTCCTTTCCGATCCTGTTCTCTCCATCCCCTCCACCAAGAGCAATCACTAGCCTTAAGTTGTACAGTACTCTCATGAATATTGTCATACTTTTACCACCTGCACAATTTACATTGTGTATTGCTTTGAATGTTTTAAATTTTATAAAATGGTAAAAGACAAAGTAAGCAGCTGCAATTTCTTTTCACTTAACATTACACTCCTGACATTTATCTATGTTGATACATTTACTTACTGCTGTATCGTATTCCACTGTATGAACACTCCACTGTATGAACACTCGGAGTAGGATTTCTGGGTTGACCATCCTCCCTTAACTAGATGTTGCTAATTGCTCTCCTAAGCAATGTGTACCTATTTATACTCCCAGTAGCAGTGTGAGTTCCACTGCTCCTATTCTTGACAATAGCTGGTACTGTCAGACTTGGAATTTCTGCCAAGCTAATGGATGTAAAATATCTCATTATTTTTTCATTTGCATATCCCCTGATTACTAGTGAGCTTGAGCATTTTTCATATGTTTATTGGACATTCAGTTTCCTCTTTATATTCTTTGCACACTTTTCTATTGAGTTTTTTTCTCATTGATTTTTTTAAAAGAATTTTTTATAGGGGCTGGCCCCGTGGCCGAGTGGTTAAGTTCGCGCACTCCGCTGCAGGTGGCCCAGTGTTTCGTTGGTTCGAATCCTGGGCGCAGACATGGCACTGCTCATCAGACCACGCTGAGGCAGCGTCCCACATGCCACAACTAGAAGGATCCACAACGAAGAATATACAACTATGTACTGGGGGGCTTTGGGGAGAAAAAGGAAAAAATAAAATCTTTAAAAAAAAAAAAAAAAAGAATTTTTTATATATTTGAAACTGATCTTTTGCACATAGCCTCTCTCAAGTCTACGGCTGCTTTTTATCTTTGTTTATGGCGTCTCTTCCAATAGAAGTTTTCTCTATGGTTTATGAGCTCTTTGGCTTTTGGTTTTTGCACTATACATACAACTATATTTATTACATGAATACATGGACACACGTCCATCTATTTCTTGGGTTAGTTTTTTTGAAAAAAAACAGAAAATAGTTCAAGTATGATTATATCACTGAATGAGAGAAACTCAGAATTCTGAATTTTCTACTTACGGCATTAAAACATTTATCTATGTCTATTTCCTAAAACAAAATATCTTAGTGCTTCCAGCACTAACATTTTCTGATTCAGTATAATAGGTTTTATTACATTTCACAAAACCTAAAGCATCCTCACAATATCCATGTGAGATAAACGTCATCTCTGCTTTAAAGGAAACAGCAAGCCTGGAAGATTCAGGACCCAGACCTCCTGGCTCTGTCTTACGCTTTTTCCTTTTAGTTCCAAAGTTGAACCTGATCCTACCATTTCCTCATTTTTACTAAGGGTGCCTAGACTTTAACTAATGTGTAGCAACAAAATCTAAAAATGTTATTCACAACTTGGCATTCTGTCTCTACAATGTATTCTTTCTTTTTATTCTTTAAATTTCCTCCCTTTTACTGGAACACGAGGAGAGGATTTCTAGGGTGTTCAAAACACCTATCAAGTTATACACTTATCCTTGAGCAATTTTCTGAACAGATCTGTGCTATCCAATATGATACCACCAGCCACATGTGGCTACGAGCACTTCTATGTGGCTACTCCAAATTAAGATGTCAAATACACACTAGACTTCAAAGACATAGTATAAAAAAAGAACATCAAATATGTCATTAATAACTTTTTACTGATTACCGTATTGAAATAATATTTTGAATATACTGATTAAATAAAATATATTATGACCATTAATTTCACCTGGTCTTTTTTACTTTTTTTAATGTGTCTATCAGAAAATTTAAAATTACATATGTGGTTAGCATTTGTGGCTTACATTATTTTTCTACTGCACTGCACTGGATATATTTCTGAAATACTTTAAAAGTTTAAAATATTTTTCTCCCTCTTACGAAAAAATGTATACTTAAACTGCCATGTATGCCACATGACAGTTTGTTAATACTTCTACATCACAATTAAGCATTCTATAATAAGCCAACAATTGACTTATAATAAGTTTAGAGTAAAAAAACCTTAAATTTTGTGACAGCCCAAAATCAGTACAATCCTCAAAAAATTAACAAAAGTAGCGCAAAAAATCAATTGTTACTTCCATATCTCTATCAATGAAACACAAAATATGTTCTAGTGTTATTTTCCTAATAGCATAAATGGCTTTTGGATAGCATATTTACATTCTTAGCCAGTGGCTCCCAAGAGAACAGCCAGTCCTCAGGAGACCCCACATTGGTGTGGGGTGGAGGAGTGAGGCACACAGCCTGTGGCCAAGGATCACAGGGCTTCTCAAGGCCCCACAGATAGAATAACCTTTAGCATCGTTGGCACTGTGCTCAAATCTACCTGCGTAAGTCCAGCTGTCTAATAATGACCCGCACAGCTGGGTCGAAATGGATTCCCAGATACCAGCCCCTGAATTTTTATTCCTCTAGTCTGAAATAGGACCTCAAATTCTTTTTTTTTTAATTCCCCAGCAAAATTCGCGTACAGCCATGTTTGGGAAAATGTCCTCATCAACCAAGCTCAAAGTCAACTAGATATGATGGGGCCCAAAGGTCAGGCAAAGAACCACTTTTTAAATCTTTAGGAAATAACGCAAATTAACCCACATAAGATACTATTAGATACCCACCAGACTGCCAAACCTCTTACAGTCTGACAATACCAAATGTACACCACCACGTGGAGCATTGGGGTCCCTCACACGCGGCTAACACAACTACTCCGGAAAACAGCGTGGTGTTTTCTTACAGAAGTGAAGAAACTCATGCCCTGTGACTCAGGCACTCTACTACTTAGAGGTACAACATGGGGACCAGGAGACATGCACAAGACTGTTCAAAACAGTGTTGTTCATAATAGCCAAAAGCTAGAAAAAACCTAATGCCCATTAACAGTACAATGGTTAAATATATTGTGGTATATTCATGCAACAGGAAACTACACAGAACAATGAAAATAAAAGAATTATAACCTCTTACAACATATGGATTAAACTCAACACACAACGCTGTGTGAACTAAGCCATGCCTCTCTTGAATCCATTCAGAGGCATACATACAAAATATAAACATATATTCATAAACAAGCAATAAACCATATTGTTTGGGGATACCAACACAAGTGACAAAACTATAAAGCAGAGCATGAAATGACTATCACTGAAGTCACTCATGTGCTCACCTACAGAGGAAGGGAACAGGATACAGTGAGAGACACACGGGGGCTTTTGTGGGTTGGTAATATTCTATTTCTTGACCAGGTGGTTACAGAGGTATTGACTTTATAATTTTTTGTTAAACTTTATGTATTGGCTATGGTAACACTAGGTGCTGTAATAAACACACTCAAAATATATGTAATGGCTCCAACAAAACTGAGGTTCACATAATAGTCCAAAACAGATATTCCTGGTCAGCGAGCGGCCTTCCTAGGTAGGTGATTTAGGGGTCCCGGCTCCCCCCATCTTGTGGTACCATTATCCAGAACCTCATCACTGCTGCATCCAACCATCGGAAGGGCAACATGAGAGCATGGGAAAGACACACTTGTTTCTAAAGAGCCCGAGCCTGAAATGGGATGTGGATCACTGCCATTCATACTCCATGGGCAGAGCTAGTAATGAGCCCCACCATGCTGCAAGGCTGACTGGGAACTGTGGTCAGGCTGTGTGTCAGGAGAGGGAAAAAACTGACTTTTGATGAAGAGCTAGCAGTCTCTACCACACTTTAGTTATATTTCATATATTTTCCTGAATGGGTATTTCATAATAAAAAAAGGTAAAATGAAAAACTACATCTATATCTGTCCAAGCAATCATGAATCTGCCCCAAGAAATAAATTCAAAATATTGCTTCATGTACATAACTAAATTAGGAAGGCAAGGCACGAAATTGATAATCAGTCAGTATTATGTTCTCTGTATGTCTACACCTTAAGTTTATTATGAGTATTTAAATCCATAAAAATCTTGAAATTGGAAATACCCTAAAAGATGAGCCAGTCCAGCCCCCAGTCCATACAGCATTTCCCTCAGAAGCTGCCTGTAAACGGTCATCCATCTTCTCACTTCCAGAGACAGGTCGCTCACTACTTTGCAAGCCAATTTATTCCATTGTTGGAAACCACTAAATTTTAAAAAGTTCTTCCTGAGAGGGACCTAAACTCTGCCTGCTTGGAACTTCCATCAGTTGCATGCCACACCTCCTCAGGGACCATGGCACTATCAATTACTACTCTTTCTTCTGAATCTTCAACATCTTCCTCTCCTTTAGCCCCTCACCATTCCCTTCACGCATGGACAGGCTTACGTCTCCACAATCTTTAAAAACACTCTCGTATAATTCTACCTCTCCAAATATCTAGCCATGCTTTCCCTTATAGGCAAGCTTCTGAAAGCAAGTACTCTGGTTTCTACCTTCACATATTCATCGGTCCCACAATGTGAATTAAGTGAGGACTGGGCACTCCGTCACTGACCCCACACCCCAACGGTGAGCCCACTGGTTTCCAACCTGGTTACTCCACTGATCCTGCTCTTTCCAAAGGCAACAGCACCATATTCACGGAGACTTTTCAGTTTTCATCTTCCCCCACCTCTCTCTAAGTGAATGACAGTGTTAACCACTAGAATGTTCTCTTCCTCATTTTGTGACATAATGCTCAGTTTCAGTGTCACTTCCTCTGAGAAGTCCTCCTTGCGATTCATCTGGCCTCTGTTAGCACCCAGGTCAAGTCAAGTGCCCTGTTCTGTGGTCCCACCGCACCCACACACTTACTAGACTTGTCCATCCTGTGCACTTCTCCGCATCCACCTCTACATTCCTCAGGAGGAATACAGACTCTGGTACACGATAAATACTCAAACTTTTTTTTAAGGAACTGGCCGTATCTGTGTCCTCTGTAAGGACACAAAATAAGCCTAATCATCTTTCCACAAGGATAACTCCTCTGAAGATGCACAAACTTCTTTTCCACAGTAAGCCACGGCAATTCACCAAATGCTATTTGGAGAACAGCATTTCAGACTGTTCACCAACTTTGTTTGTCCAGTTCATTTATACACCACTCAGCAAAGAAAAATAGGTATTTCTCTGCTTTTGATATAACAATTTCTGAATCCTATACCACCAATATACAGTTTTCTTAAAGTCACAATTAGACCCTATTTTAACTATATTTAGAAGACAAACTATTGCTCAGGAATTTATTACTTTCTCTGACACCCACTAGAAATGTTAAAAGTCATTAAAAAGAATTCCAAATAAAAAGTTCTAAGGAAACATAAACGGAAAAAAGAAGAAACAAAGTGTAGCTTAGTTAAATATTTTCTTTGGAGAACAGGGTAAGAAGAGAGTTCAGGTCTTCTTTCAAATGCATCCCTTCTCAGCGAGTGGGGAAACGGAACTTTCTAAGTACTCCCAAGGCTAAGGGTTTTAAATATTCAAATTAAAGTCAAGAATTCTATAATATCTCAATGGTTCTGAGATATATAATATCTAAAAACAACCTTTAATAGACTGTTCCTCTGCTTTATAAAACTTAGCTAATAATCTTATAACAGTCCTAAATATTAAACAACATTCCTGCTCACAAATTATCGTTCTCAAATTGAAAAGCTATCATATACACCCGCTTTTCCAAATTGTGAATTGAAATAGTCTATCAGAAAACACAAAAATAAAACTTGATGGCTTTTTGTGTAGCAAGTAAGCATCAGATCCAATGTCACTTAGCAGAATATATCACATGCAAATAAGAGGAAGGCAGGATTCGATACAGACTCAGAATCAGAATGCCACCTGCATTAACTTCAAACACTTACAGTTTCTAATGATGAGGGAACACGACAATCAAAAATAAGCATCAAACAAAGATTCCTATTTGAGGGTTAAATGTCTCACTGAATAGACCAAAATAACTCCTGTTTGTAGTCTAGTTGGTTTGAATTCTCGGGGGGTTCTGAAAAGCTATGCAGAGCATCAGAAGCAGTACAGAACAACTGGAAGAAGATGATAAGGCAGCACACCGGGCTGTGGAATTCACCTGCTGTTAACTAGCAGTGTGCTCTGAGATAACTTACGCTCTCTCTAAGATAACTTACTATCTCCCCACTTCAGCTTAGAAAGCAACAGTCTTCATATAGACAAATAACAACCAGTTAGATAAAATGGAAAGAAAAAACCCACATACCACAGCAACAAGAAATATTAATAGCTAAAAATAATCTCAATATAATATGTACATGAAACAAATTTTAAAATGCCATGAGACGAGAACAAAAAGCACTTGAATAAACAGAAAGGTAACCATTCACCAATAGGAAGACTCAGATCATAAAAATGTTAATTTCTCCCTACGGTAATCATTAAGTCCAACACAATAAAAACGTCAATAGGCTTTTTAGAAAAGAAAAGGTTGATTTTAAAATTAATATAGAAATATATACAAGTGAGAAATTTATAATGAGGGTGGACTTCCTCTACTAATGAGAGTAAAGCAAAAAAATTTTTTTAAGCTAGAAGGAAGAACAAATGAACAGACAGATCAATAAAATAGAATCAGAAGTCCAGAGATATATTCAAATACATCATAGGTCTTTAGAATATGATAAAGGCAACATTTAAAAATGTTCTGAATATAACACAAATTCAGAAGGAAAAAAAGAAAATTAGATACAATTCCATTACATAAATATAAAAATTCCCTCGTGGCCAAACACCATAAGCAAAGTCAAAAGAGAAACAACAGACTGAAAAGGGATACTTACAAGTCATACAAGTCATACTACCCAAAACTAATTTCCTTAATATATATAAAGCTCCTACAGATCAGTAACAAAAAGAATCACAAAGCAATAGAAAAATGGGCAGATATATACATGGTCAGTTCTCAGAAAAAAAATTACAAATGACTCATTCATATGAAAAGATGCCCAAACTCTGTAATAAGAGAAATGGAAATTAAAATCAGAATAAAGCAACATTTTCACCCATTCAATTGGTGAAATCAAAACCTTCAACAGCACACTGTATTGTCAGGTGTATAAGAGAAGAGGAACTCTACAACACTGCTGGTGGAAGTGTATACTGACACGATGCTGATGGAGAAAAATCTGGCAATGTGGGAGATGATGTATTTACATATACAGTCATGTGTCACTTAACGACAGGGATGCATTCTGACAAATGCGTTATTAGGCGACTCCATCATTACATGAACATCACAGAGTGCACTTACACGAACTAGATGGCATAGCCCACTGCACACCTAGGCTCTGTGGTACTGATATTATGGGACCACCGTCATGCATGCGGTCTGTCTCTAACTGAAACATCATTATTTGGCACATGACTACATTTAACAGGTATTACACCATTGCCATAATAGGAAAAAACCGGAAAAGACAGGGACTAGTAAGAGCATGGTACTTTAAATCAATGAATGCTAAACAGCATCAAAAAGAATGAGGCAGTCCTCTAAGTACTGAGATCAAACCATCTTCTAGACACCCTGCAGCAGCACACCTTTGTCCTTGCCAAGAGAAGTCTGACTTCGTTCAGTTACCAGGCAGCCACTTGCTTCAAGACAAGCCTGACCTTCCCTAGTCCCATGGGGTGAAGAGTAACTGGTCTCAGTCAGTCATTGCCAACAACTCATTCAGGACATGTACCTCTGTGCAATTCTGGTCGATGGGAAATGAAGCTGAGGGCTCCTGGGAAAGTCTTCCTCGCACATAAAAATGAACACAACAAAGATATGCAGGTTTTCCCTAAGGACTTAGCAATTTACACGATACACATTGAATGGGAAAGGCACCTGGGGGTCAGGTGGGGCACAGACCAAGAGGAATAAACAGGAAAGCAAAACAGAAAGACCTAAGGACCAGGCCTTCAGGGCATCGAGTTAACCAAACCTTGAAGCACGCTGTCTCTGGGTTTCCATGAGATGATAAACATCCCGTTTGGAAGATCTCTAGAAAGATACTCCAGTAACTGGTCACAATGGTTGTCATTCAGGGTAGAGGATAGGGGTAAAAGGGAGACTTAATACCCTACCTGTTTATTTTGCGTTTATTATCTGTCCCCAAATAAAGTTTTAAAAAGTAGTACATGCTTGTTTTCAAATCTCTAAACAAAAAACTGAGCACCAAGATTTAAGATAGTAATTATCTCACCTCCCTACACTGAATCTGCATTGCTAGTTTCATCGCACTAAATGCCCTGTACTGGCAGCCAGGTCTTAAAGGATACAATAAGCATTTCCAAACATGATTAGGCCACTGCCATTGAAAAACAGCTCTTTCAAGCACAAAGTCAACTCCACTATTGTCAGAACTAACTTTCGTAACGTAACACGAAACTTATTTAACTCAAGAACTACGACCTCCCGTAAGTAGTAAAAATAAATTCAAACCAAAAATCTGGGAAACTAGTTTTTATAAACCACCATAAAAATCTACAGATTATCCAAAAAGAATAACATTCTGCACAGAATTCAAATTGGATACATAAACTGAATTCTCTACTGCACCCTTATCTATCTCATCATTCTACCAAATCTGCCTCTTTCCTCTGAGGTCCCTATCTTAGTTAACAGGATCACTTCCACCCAGCTTCTCAACTAGAAACTATGGAAACTTTACTCATACTTCTGGGCTTCCAAAACACATTTTAAATTATTTCTATACAGCAGCTGTCACTTACTGGCCTATTAGTCTGACTTTCCCTTTAGACTGTGAGCATCTCAAGGCCTGCAAACAAATTTTACTCATCTATGAATTCCTACCCATCCTGGAGTGGAGTGCCTGTCTCTATCTGTGCTTTTAACTCACTGAAAGAAAAAGCAGAAAGAAAATCATGCCTCAAGAGCTTGCTTAAAATCAAGGAGAGGAAACTATTAACATAACAGCTCATATTTATCTTCCATCTTTCTTAGGGCCTTAAAACAGTATTAATTACTACAATTGGAAACTCCATAATCAGAAATAAAAAAATAAATATATAAGCATAAACATGCATTCTCTTCAACCTTCAGTAAACATTTATGTTTAAGTATAACAAACAATACAGAAATGATAGTTCTGCGCTCACAAAGCCTACAGGCGCGCAAGCAGACAGACAAATGAGGGATAACAATGACCGCTGCCGAGGAGGATGGCAGGAAGGACCAGTGTCATGAGAACACAAAGTGGAGGGACTTCTCTGGCATGCCTCTCGGAACCAAATCCTACCTCCTGAATTATATGCCAACTGCCTATCCTAATGCCACAAAAGCAAAACACACTGGGTTTAGCCAGCAAAGAACCCTGCTCTACCAGGACAGGCCTGTACCTTAGATACAACATTCTCTCCTCTTCCTTCCCAGACAACAGCAAGGCGAGAGCCCAGACATCCCATAACCTCCTACTCCAAGCTAAATTCAAAGTCGTTAAAAACAGCCAGACTCCCAGGGGTTTATTAACTGGCAGATCCTGAAGTGTATTCTCAGATCATCCAGAGAAACCAAAAAGCAGTAAGCTTTTCTAAATGCACCAAAACAAAATCAGAAAGCAAGTGATTTAATCAAGACCCCACAGAGATTAAAAGACATATCTTCTACCTATCAGCTTAATGAGAGCTTTTCTCACTTAATTTCAGTCTTAACCATCCGTGTAAAATTCCTATGAACTAAGAAGGAATTTATTTACATTTACCTGTGAAATTAAAAGATGCTAGATTCACTGCATGCACAACTGCTAAATTATCAAGCTCAAGCAAAGGCGCTCTACTGAAATTAATTTACTCCAAGCAAAACAAACTCACCATACACACATCCCAAAATATCACACAGAGCACAAAGGAAGGGTTGTTGTGCTTCCTACCCAAAACACTTGTCAGTCTTACTGTGACAATTATTAACAAGGAGCTCATCCCTGGACAGGACAAAGGGGGGATGAATACAAACACAAAGAACGATCGCCCCTTATATCAAGAGGGTTTGAAGAGTGTGTGTATATGCGTGTATGTGTGTGTGCACCTCAATATTTGTTTCTTAGGTGGTTAGGGACAATACTAGCAAATCAGAAGGCTTGCTGAAGGGAAAAAGTAAGGGGAGTCCAAATTCACAACAACTGGACAAACCGATGCTCGTATATCCATACAATAAAAAAGGATGAGCTATTGTGACACATACAAAAACACGGCTGAATTTCAAAATAATTACACGGAGTGAAAGAACTGAGGAAAAAAGCAGAGCACCTACTGGACAATTCTATTTACACAAATTTCTAGAAAAAGCAGATTAGTGGTTTCCTGAGATGCAAGGCAGGGAGAAGCATGAGGCGACGGTATTCCTAAGGGGCACAAGCAGACTTCGGAGGCGACGGAGACGTGCGTTATATGTGTCACAATGACAGTTTTACGGAAGGATACATGTGTCGAAACATCCAATTTTGCTCTTTAAATATGTACAGTTTACTGTGTGTCAATTTTACCTCAACAAAGTTGTTTAAAATTTTTTAAATAAAAATAAACTCACACTGACCATCACTTGGGTTTAACTGAAAACCTCACAATGTGACTGAGATTACCTTTACTTTTGAAAGGATATTTCATTTCAGCTATATATCAAGCTCTGTGGACAAGCAACTGTCAAGCGATTTTGGAATGAACACAGATGTAGGACAATTAATGCCTGTATTTCCTCCCTATTCATCATTTTCACGGTCTAACAAGCTAAACGCATTTTACTGAACATTCCCATTTCTTTACTTCCTCCCAGACAGTCTGTGTGACTCAATAAATGTCTGATTTTCAGAAGGAAGGGAACTTAAAGATCATCCAGTCCAACTTCCTCAGTTTAAAGACGTAAACTGACGATGCTACGCACTCCTGGGGCAGTCACCTCTATGCTGCTGACACCTAACTTTGTAATTTTTATCTTGACCTCTCCACTGAGCTCCAGTTTCACTTATTCAACTGCCCACTAACTCCTCACTTGGATGTCTAATAAGAATCTAAAACTCACTGTGGCCAAAAGGGCACTCTTGATCCCCTCCCTTCCTTCTTCCCCAAATTTACCCATCTCGGTAATGCACCGTCATGAATTCAGCTGCTCAACCAAAAACCTAGCAATTACCCTTGACTACTACTTATTTATTACCTTCCAATGCATTCCTAAGTCCTTTTCGCTCTGTCTCCAAATTATATCTAGCATGCAAGCTCTAGCCCTCGTCTCCATCTCCATTGCCGCCATCATTTCTTGACCGGACAATTGGTAGACTTGACTACAAGGTCTCCCAATTTTCTCTCTTGCTTCTACAAGTCAGTTCCCACAATGCAAGCAGTCATGTGACCAGCTTTAAAATACTTTGGTAGACTGCCCATAATAATTAAAATATAATCTTAACTCCTTACTCTGTCCTCAGAGAACCAGAAGCCCACTAGCCTCATGTGCCACTATTTCTCTCACTGACTTCCTTTCAACCATACTGATCTTCTCTAACATGCCAAACTCATTTCCACCTCACGGTCAAAGCCCTCTCACCCCCACCCCTGGAATGCACAAAATACAGATACTGCACCATTCACATCTGAACTCAAACACCACATCTTCAAAAGCTTTGCAGACCTCACAAGCTAAAGTAGCATCCCCAGGCGTCTTTTTTTTTTTTATCATACATCTCATTTTACTGACCTTACAGTACTTATCACTACCTAAAATTATCTTATAAATTTGTTTACTTATCATATTTGTAATAAAATCCATTTAATTCATTCACTCATTCATTGCTGCTATGACTATCAGAAGCATTAGCCCAAATAAGAATAGTGACCTTTTCCTAATTTAACTTGAAAGCATTCATATCCAGGAGCCTAGGTGCTACTGGGTAAAAAGCACCCGCCCTGAAAAAGAAAAACAAAAAAAGCCAATTTAACTGGCCCATTAATTTTACAAAGCTTCAAATTATGCAAACAACTGACTGTTCCTCTGGGCTGCCTCATTATCATCAGATTTCAGATCACTACGATATCATCTTACAAATATGTGGATTTGATTTTGAAATTATACTGCCTCTTACCAAAAACAGAACACTTTTCAATAAGGATCATGCCAATATAAAAATATTAACTTTTAATGATTAGCTTGGGCTCTGAGACACCTTGCCTTAGGAATACTTAGCCATTAAGCACATATACAATACATCATCCAAATGAGCCAATGGAAGAATTTTTAATTTCTCACTTTTTTTTTAAGAACTTTTAAAGGTTTCAGACACTGACTCCACTCCCAAACTCCTAACAAGAGCTTCCACTGCGGGGCTGGGGAGAAGCCACAGTGGAAGACCATCTGAACCTCCCAGATTATCAAATATTTACGCTACCTCTGAGGTGAATGTTAAGTAGCCCCAACAGCTGATAAAGTCACCATAATGAAGTAATCAAAGGCAGCAATTACGAATCACAGAAAAGTAACTCAGTTTTGAGGCACGTCACAAAGTAAATATTACTAATGAAAGCTAAAACAGTCAAGTTTGTGAACAATTTACTTTAATAAGGTTATCCCCAAAACGTTACTCTTGCCCTCACATTTCTAAGAAAAAAGCAGTAGAGATGCGACTAGTGTGCTGGGAACTCCACGTAACACTGTGTACAGAAATGGGGATGTGTCTCATAAGAACGTCACAGCAGGCTGACAACTGCAGATCTGAAGTCAGCAGCTCATTATTAACTAATAAACCATAAATACAAATCCTTGGTCCAGCCTTGACCAAGTAATCTCTGGCATTTATGATCTCTCTCTGCCATAGTTTCTTAACAGGAAAATAAGAATAAAATCTGTATTGGTAGATTATGAAATGTACAAAGAAAAGCAAAACCAAACAAATATTACACACACTTCTGATCCTTTACTGACATGGTCCGCCTATCTGGCCAGCTCGACCGAGGTGGGGCAGGTTCAGACCCTGGTAGGAGAGCTCCACTTATATAGCAGGTGCCTAGGACAGTCAAATACACAGCACAGAAAGCAGAATCGTGGTTACCAGGGACTGAGGGAAGGGGGAAATAGAGAGCTGTTATTTAATGGGTCTACAGTTCCCTAAAAATCAGTAAGAAAAAGACAAACTACTCTCAATTTAAAAATAGGCAAAAGACAGGAATAAGCACTTCACAGAAGAGGAAATACAAATGGCCAGAAACTATATGAAAACACACTAACCTTACTGTTTTCAGGGAAAATGAAAATGAAAATCACAAAATATCTTTTCATACCCAAAAGATTGGCCACAATTTATCAACCTGATAACAGGGCTACGTGCTCATGAGGATGTGGAACAAGAGAATTCTAATATACTGTTGGTGCAAGTGTATAACCACTTTCAAAAACAGTTTGGCATTATTTAGTAAAGGCAAAGATACAATCCCCATGACCATTAATTCCACCCCTAGGCAGACAAACCTTAAAGAAATTCTTGCATGTGTAACAAGGAGATGTGAACAAGAATGTTCAGCGTAGCACTGCTCATACAGTAAAAAACTGGAAACCACCCAAATGGCCTTGGACAGGAGAATACAAGTAAGTTACAGTATATTCACACCAGACAAGGGTGACAATGAAAAAACTGCAGCTACAGCTACCAATACAAATATATCTGGCAAACATAATATTGACTGAAAAAGCAAGACTCAGAAGAAAACATACAATATGAATAATTTACATAAAGGTCAAAAGTCAAAACGGAAAAACTAAACATGATGTTGTTTAAAGATACACACGTTTGTGCTTAACACTATGAAGAAAAGCAAGGAAATGATGAACATTCCTGGATTCGGGCATCCCTCCTCTCTTGGATGATCTCGAAGGGGACACCTAGGGAGCCTGAAGAGCTTGTCCTGAAGCTGGGAGTACGGGTGAGGCTTTCCTCATCCTCTCAGAGCACACAGTGGTTGTACACAGTCTCCTGCAAATATGATTTCTAAAATCAACTCCCCAGAAAAGGGAGAATGGATGAGTACAAAAGGCTCTAAAAATAAGTGAAGAACTTTGGAGGAGGGAAGGGAAAAGGAAAGAGCTAAAAATTTCCCGATATTACTAACTTATTCTGTTTTCTAACAATAAGGGACGAACTTCTGTATAGCAACTTAACGTCAAGAGTAGCATTGGTCAAATGTAACGTAATTTTACGTGTAATTGCCAAATAGCCTTTAAATTTCCTATTATGGTTCCAAATAATATAAATGCTTCAGCCTCCCTATCTTCATTATCACAAGGAGAAGAATCAAGACGGGAAAGCCAGTCACCCCCACTGGTCACAGCAGAGGGATCAGAGTGTGAGCAGGAGGAAGCAGGAAGAGGCGCCAAGAGCCGGCATTCCCCTTGCAAAAAGACGAAAGCCGGCAGCTACATCAAAACACAGCTTGTTCAGAGGCCTCCCACTCCTTACTGGCTTCCCTCTAAGGAAGATAAAATGTGATACACTGGTACACTGGCTGTCTTTGAGGCCCCAAAAATATATGTACACAGTTCCTCAGGGAAAAACACTAAAACTTCCAATTTCTTTTCCTGATTGCTATAAGACATCCAAATCAAATTCTGAATTCTCCACTGCTCAACCGGCTGTATTACCTGGGACCTGAAGTCAGATACAGAAAGCCACTGATGCAGACAGAGCAATCACCTATGTTTTCTTCTTCTTTTTATTTGCAATGCTCTCAGAAAGGACATATTTCTTTGATTTTAATTTTTTTCATCAATCTGATCAAATTACCACAGGCTCTTTATTCTAGCAAACCCAATTTGTAGTCTGAAAGCACAATGGAATTCTTTAACTGAATCATGAGCCCTGCCCTATATCCTGAACTCCAGACTCACAATGCTCTACTCAACATTTCTACTTCAAAGTCTAACAGGCATCTCAAACTGTTAACACAGCCAACAGAAAATCTTTCATATCCATCCCTTCCCATACTCCAAAAGCCACATCTCTTCTCGTTTCCCCCATCATTTGCCCAGTTGCTTAGGCCAAAAACCCAGGAGCAGGCATCACCCCTGACTCTTCTCTCTCTCACACCCACACTCAGCCATCAGTAAGTCCCGTCAGCTCCACCTTCAAGCATACCCCAGGTGTGGCTCACCACCCCACTGTCACCACCACACTCCCGTGCTCTCACGGGCTCTACTCTCATCCTCCACACACTACCAAGATCTTCTTAAAAGTAAATCAGGTTAGCTAATTCCTGGTTCAGCACATCTGGGGCTAGCCCCATGTCTGAGCTGCTCAGAATGACTTCTTCCAGTGAGTACATGTGGAAAGCAGGGGTAAAGAAGAGAAACTTCCGTGAAGAACCCTAACAAACACCGCCTCAGCCAGGCGATCAGGATCAACATCAACAGTGATATGACGTCAAGTTGAAAGGACATACCCTCGATATGATGTGAAGAAAACGACACAGCACCTCTGTGGTCTTCCTCCCAAACACCCATAAGCCCAGACTAAACTAATCATGAGAAAAAGATCAGACAAATCCCACTTGAGGAGCATTCTACAAAATCCCTGACAAGTATTCCTAGCAGCTGTCATCACCAAAAACAAAGAAAGTCTGAGAAACTGTCAGAGTCTAGAGGAACCTAAGGAAACATGATGACTAAACATAATGTGGGAAAATCCTGCATAGGATCCTAGATCACAAAAAGGACCTTGTTATGGACTGCATATGTGCATCCCTAACAAATATTAGCGAAATGGACTGAATATTTGTATCCCTAAAATCTGTAACACTGAGGGCCTAACCCCCAATATGATGCAATTCAGAGACGGAGCCTTTGGGTGGTGACTATGTTTAGATGAGGGCATGAGGGTGGGGCCCTCGTGACGGGATTAGCACCCTTCTAAGAAGAGAGGTGAGAGAGCTCTCTCTCTCTCTTCCCCCCAAATACACACATACACACACACATACACACACAAGGAAAGGTCACGTGAACACACAGCAAAAAGGCAGCCATCTGCAAGCCAGGAAGAGAGATCTTACCAGAACCTGACCATGCTGGCACCCTAATCTCGGACTTCCAGCATCCAGAATCCTGAGAAATAAGTGTCTGTTGTTTATGCCATTCGGTCTATGGTATTTTATTATGGCAGCTCAAGATAAATTAATACGGACCTTAAGTAAAAACTAAGAAAATCCAAGTAAAGTATGGAGTTCAGTTAATAATAATGTATCAATATTGGTCCCCTAGTTGTGATAAAGGACCACACTAACATAACATGTTAACAACAGGAAAAAGTGGACGGGGGTTATTTGGGAGCTTTCTGTACCATCCTCACAACTCTGTAAATTTAAAACTGTTCTAAAATAAAAAATTTATTTTAATAAATCCAATGGCTTCCTAGACTATTTAGATTACAACCGAATTCCTGCCAATATCTTTCAACTCACCACCTAACACTGTGCACCCTGCTCAATCTGGTCTAACAAGTTCACCTTCATGAGGGTTAGTTACTTGGGCTATGCATTACGTAAGTGTATATGCTTTGTCAAAACTGATCAAACTGTACACTTCAGATCTGTGCATTTCACTGTATGTAAGTTACACTTCAACAAACATTTTTAAAAACATACGATTATCAAAACAAGAAATTTGATGACATAAAAATTACCCTTGAACTTGGTGGCTTAAAACAACAACAACACATTTCTTTTGCTCTTGAATCTGCAATTTGAGCAGGGTTGCAGGGAGATCTCGTCCTTGCTCTGCTTGGCATAAACCTGGACTGAAATTATCTAAAGGCTCACTCACTCTGCCATCTGAGACCTTAGCTGGGGCTACAGGTTGAAACATCTACACACGACCTCTCTCTGTGCCCTGGGCTTCCTGACAACATGGTAGCTGGGTTCCAAGAACAAGCACTCTGAGAAAGAGAGAGACAGACACAGACACAGAGCCACACACACCGAGGGAACCCGTGTCCTTCTAATGACCTAACCCCAGAAGTCACATAGCATCACTTCCACTGTACTCTGTTAGTTGGAGCAATCAAAAATCTGTCCAGGTTCAAAGGGAAGGGAAATAAATTCCACCTCTTGACAGGGAGTGACAAATCCTGGAAATCCTGCTGTGACTGTCTTTGGAAAATAAAATCTACCACAGGTTAGAATATAAAGTTGAGAGAAGTCTCCAAAAGACATGAGTAGCAAGAAAGAATATATAGAGACAGAATTCATCCAAGACGCCAATATCTAACAAATAAGAGTTACAGAAAGAAAACAACCATAACAAACAAAAGAGAGGGAAGAAGTTATCTAAGCTAAAGAACATGAGTCTTCAAATTGAAAGAACTTAACCAAGCATCCACATAGACACAATGTGAAATTTAAGATCATCAAGGAAAACAGAAGATCTTACCAATTTTCAGGAAAGAAAATCAGGTCAACTACATGGTTAAGAGAACTAAACTAGCGCCAGACTCCTCATAAGCAACACTATATGCTGACAAATAAGAGCCCAACGCCTTACAAGTTAGAAGGGAAAGTTATTTTCGACCTAAATTTCTATGAAGATATTTTCAAATGCATAAACACTCAGAAAGCTCACATTCCATGTACTCTTTCTTAGGAAGTTCCTTGGAGGTATGGTTCAGCAAAATAAAAGTCTACACTAAGAAAGATGGCACAGGATTCAAAAATCAATGAATTTGGCTCATATATGCAGTAAAAAGAAGCTGCAGAGTGACAACTGCACAGTAGGCTGATAGAGCAATCAATTCAGACTGGAGACAGAAAGTGAAAGGCTCCACAAGACAATTATCCAAGGAGAGAAAAATAAACTCTCCAAGTGGAGATGTCATCCCCAAGGATTTGGATTCCAATTTTTTTTTTTTTTAAGATTGGTGCCTGAGCTGACATCTCCTGCCAATCTTTTTTTTTTTTTCCTTCTTCTTCTCCCCAAAGCCCCCAGTACATAGCTGTATATTCTAGTTGTAGGTCCTTCTGCGTGTGCTGTGTGGGACGCCGCCTCAGCATGGCCTGATGAGTGGTGCTAGATCCATGTCCAGGATCCAAACCAGTGAAACCCTGGGCCACAGGAGCAGAGTGTGCAAACCTAATCTCTCAGCCACGGGGCCAGCCCCTGGATTTCAAATTTAAGTCAGCAATATACTTTCCAAATTTCCAAAATAGGCAAATATCTTTAATTTTAATAATTAAAAAATTGTATATAAAGGAAATTTTAAAATAGCAAATTTAAAGGACACAAAACTATTTAGAAAAATGGTTTTAAAATTTGACTATTTCTCTGAAACTAAGTGTTTGGAAGTTTTTCTCCTCCTAAAAGAGAAACAACGACCATTAAAATCTTATGCTCCCCAGCACACAAAAGAAATAAGTTTCTATTTAACTGCCAACGAAAACTATCAGTTTTTAAGGGTTCCATTCTGTGACCTAGAAGAAGTAATTTACAAAACAAACTCATAATTCTAAAAAAGTGAGATTTTATTACCTCCTAACTGGTAAATCCACAAAAAAAACAAAAAAACCCTTCCGTTATATACTCTCACTCATTTTAGAAGCAACCACCTATCAAAAGCACTTATTTGTCCACGTGCACATCACAGTGAGAGCCACAGAACACAAGTGTCACCAGATCCGAGTTCCAGTCCAAGCCCTGCCGCTCACCAGCTGGGAGGACCTGGAGCACACGAATAGCGGCGCCACCACCGTCCACCCGTAACAAGAGCTTTGCGGCGCTATTGAGAGGAGCAATGGAGTAACGTAAGACAGGACAAGGGACCTGCTAGAGCCCAGCACAGCCCGACTCACGCAACGGAAGCTATTTCACACAATCTGCCCCTTCCTTTCCAAAAGATGATACACAGTAACTGCCATTTGCTGAGCAGCTACCATGTCTCCATAAACCAAACAATGCTCTCAATAACCTGGGAAAATAGTTACGTTATCCCCATTTTAAAAATGAGGAAATGGGAGCTCAGGAAACTCAAGTAATTTGCCAGAGTCACAGGGCAGGGGAGCCAGAAGTGAAGCTGAGACCTAAACCAAAGATCACACTCAGTCTACTCTCCCTCAATTTAGATGTGACTAATTTACAACAGTTTGGGGAGCGAATCATGAAAAATATTAATATTTTCCATTTACAAGTGCTATTTCTGGAATATGAGATTGAAACCGTCTAGCGTGTCCTGGGCCTTGTGCAGGCGGTGTGATCCAGGGACGCCGCCGAGGGGCCACGGGCTCCAGGGAAACCTCCCTCCACGGGGGAGCAAGGGGACCTCTGGGACGGCGTCCACCCCTCCCACAGGGCCACAAGACACTGCACTCGTCCAGACTTTGAGACCACACCTGAACTTGGGTGTTTGCCAAATGACATTTTAATTTGCAAGTGAAATCATGACTGGAAAAGACCAGGGAAGCCCCGGGACAAAGAAAGAGAAAGGCTGTCTCCGTCAGAATTAAAATAAGTAATATTCTCCATACTGGAGGGGGAGTGCTGGCCTGACTACAGCTTTCACCCTTGTCACCACGTGCAGTCAGGAGAATACGTGACAACGCCGTCAGACCATGGAAACTGATCAAATCAGAGCAAGACTGAGGACCACAGGAGCTCAGACTCAAGGATGCCTAACAGAGAAGACCGACAGGATTCGCTAACGACTGTCTGTTAAGGATGCGCTGTGGCCTGGGACCTACAATCTTCTTAAATTTTGTGAATATATATTATATACACTTTTCCATAAAATATTCACTTACTGGTCACATTAATGAGATACATCCGAAAAAGACTTCACTATATTTTTTTCAATGTTAATTTCTCAGTACTTTGTCTTTACTTTTTAATTAAAAAGCACATTCTAATATTAACATTTATAAATTATCCACTGCTCTGCAAGAGCCTAACTTCTTTATCACAACCTACTAAAGAGAAAAACACAGTCAAACCCAGATAGAATGAAATGCTCAGAGTGTGTGTTATTCTGTTTAGCTAGGTTCTCTGATTAAGCAGAAATTATTTTATCCACTACTGTGAAAACCCTTAAATATATACATATTAGTCCACTTTGCTTCCTTAGTGTTTACTTTTTCATATCTCCTCCTTGGTCTAAAAAGAATTTAAAGCCGATTCCTTTTTTCTGACTCCAAAACCCACATTCTTTCCATATGCCATTCTTCTCAAACAAATACCTATTCACTGACTGCTACGAGCCAACACTGGCTAGTCTAGCACTGGAGGGTCCAGAGATAATGAACAGTTCCTTCTTCCAAGAGCTTACAATCCAGTCTGGTGAGTAAATAGAAAAAACAAACCTATTATAGCCTGTGATGGTAACTGCTACAAGCAATGACAGACACAGGTGTTACAGCAATAACAGCTAATGGCCATGCAGCACTCACCACGTCCCAAAGCCTTGACAGAGAAAACACCCTACGAAAGTCCTCACCGCAATAAGTCCTACCTGTTAGGGGGACCCGTGCCCTTGCCTTGGGCCTCGCATTTCTTCCAGGATAATGCTCCCGTCCTCCCCCTCGACCCACCAAAGGAGCAACTTCACTAAAGCTTCTGGGCTTGCTTAAGACCTGCCAGCCTACTGCCAGCTTCACGACATGGGGAGTTTAGCAGGGAAGCTGTGTCCTTCTGGGGGAACCTGCAGACACCCAGCTCTGCCTGTGCTGGGTGGGCCAAATTTAGTCAGGAGTAAAGGACCAGGAACTCCGTGTGGCAGCACATCTAAGTCACATCCTGCAATCCAGCTTTCATCAGTAAGGCTGACAATTCGATCCATGTCTGACTCTTCAATTTGGCGAGGGAGAGTTATCAATTACTAGAACCCTAAAACTCCAACATTCCCATCTTCTCTATTTTACACATGAGGGCACTGAGGCTTCCACAGCTTAGAGAGGCTAAGTGACTAGTTCCAGGATTCCTACCCAAAAAGCAGCACTATCACCATTTGAAACCACTGCCTCCCAAAAAGAGAAAAATAAGTTCCCAAACTGATAAAGCATTAATCTTAAGTTAAAATTCCAAAACGAGGGGCTGGCCCTGTGGCCTCCACTTGGGCGGCCCAGGTTCAGTTCCCAAGCACAGAACCACACCACTGGTTGGCGGCCTTACTGTGGTGGCAGCCCATATACAAAAGAGAGGAAGACTGGCACAGATGTTAACTCAAGGTGAATCTTCCTCAACAAAAAGGAAAAGAAAAATTCCAAAAGGGAACTAGAAGTTAATGCCAAAACAGGTCATTTGTTCTCTCATTTGCTGCTGATAAATCATATTCAGTTAGCTTTAAGAAACGAGACCTAGGGGCCGGCCCCGTGGCCGAGTGGTCACGTTCGTGCGCTCCGCTTCGGCGGCCCAAGGTTTTGCCGGTTCGAATCCTGGGTGCAGACATGGCACCGCTCATCAAGCCATGGGGAGGCGGCGTCCCATATGCCACAACTAAAAATACACAACTATGTACCGGGAAGCTTTGGGGAGAAAAAGGAAAAATAAAATCTTAAAAAAAAAAGAAAAGAAACGAAACCTAAAAACGTATATAATCATCAAGTTCACAGTTCATTAATAGATATTTACTGAGCACTGTTCCAGGCACTAGATCTTAGTCAGTGAAACAAACAAAGTCCTTGCTCTCATGGAGAATACTTAGTGAGAGAAACAGACAATAAACAAATGAATAGATAATGTCAAATGTATAAATTAACGTAAAGTCAATGTTTTTAAATAACAGACAGAAAGAGTCAAATGACAGGAGGCTCTCTCCTCAGATGCCGAGGTCACAGCAGGCCTCCTTTAGAAGGCCTTGAGCAGCGTCACATGAAGTGAGGGAGTGAGCCACAAGTGCAAAGGCCCTGAGGTGGACCGTGCTTAAAATACTCAAGGAACTGTGAGGAGGCCAGTGCACACGACACAGAAAAGACAAGAAATTGCAGGAAGTGAGGTTAAAGAGGGTGGCAGGGCCAAAGCAGGGTGGGACTACGGTTCCATGCTAAGTGAGAAGAGAACTCCCAGACGGCTCTGAGCTGGGAAGGGACATATGATTTGCACTAAATGTCCATCTTCTCTCTCTGTAATATACTTCCTGAAGTAAGATGACAAGTTTTAAGTAATTTTTTTGGGATTCTAATGGTTTATAACATTGTGTGATTTCGAGCGTACATTATTGTTTATCCATTCGTGAATACACTTCATCATGCTTATGACAATTTCCTGTTTCTTCTTCACCTACAGGCAGAGAAATCAAGGAAGCATGGGGTTTTCCCTATTATTCTCAGAAACATGAGGTAAGCTGTGCTAAAAGGAGGAGGAAGGAAAAATGGGCGTGTCTGCTCAATTAACCATGACCCCTTGCTAGCAGTGGCTTAGGGCGACCTTTGGTTATAAGGCAGGCAGATAGCACCAAGAGGGTGTGCAGGGAGCAGACACTCAGCCTCCAGCATCCCTAACAGTACCATCCCACCCACGAGTGGTGTGGATCCTTACCATGTTCGGTCTAACTCCCTCAGACAAGAGAGCACATCCCCTGGCCGTGAGCTGACACTCACCTGAGCTGGGGAGTTCTGGTGACTTTCCTACACACAAACACTGAGGAAGAACAAGAAAAGGTAACTTCTAAAGGTGTAGGTATGAAGAAACAGAAGAAGTGAAAACATAATTTAAAATATCAAAGGAGAACATAAACTGTAATAAGAGAAAAAGGAAAGTTCTAATAATTGTTTAAAAAACACTGATTTTGCATATTTTTCAGACTCTAAAGGTCTGTTTTCCTAAGGAAAGATTCGCCCTGAGCTAACATCTGTGGCCAATCTCTCTCTCTCTCTCTCAACCTCCCTCCCTCCCCAAAGTGCCAGTACACAGTTGTATATTCTAGCTGTAGGTCCTTCTAGTTCTATGTGAGGCGCAGCCACAGCATGGCTACTGAGAGATGGGTTGTGTGGTTCCACGACAGGGAATTGAACCCAAGAACCAAAGCAGAGCGTGCACAACTTTAACCACTAGGCCATCAAGGCTGGCTCCCTATCATCATTTCTGATCAGCGAAAAACATACAAACAATGCATGTCATTTATGTTTATTGTTCACATATGAATATTAACTCGCAAATATATACAGACAAGCATTCTATATTTAACTTGGAGTGAAATCACCTTATATGATTTATATATCAACAGTCTATCAGTTAAAATGTAAATACATGTTTGTTATTATAAGAGTAAAATGCTGTTATAACTGATGAGCAGGAAAACTATTAATAGGAAAACAGATGAGTTAACATGAGTATTGAAAAAAGTTCATTTATATGACAACACTAGGAAGAACACTGTATATACTATGAGCCAAATGTTTATAAATCTTTTAAAAAGTCAGCAAGAGATAAGGTTATTTTATAATTCTATTACTTGGAAAATTATTTAGTGTACTAACATAAGACAGAATAACCTTTAAGAACAGTATTCGATCGTTAGTTATTTAGTTCTGTTTAAGTCATGAAAAATGACTTTTTTAAATGAAAAAGCTCTATTTGGGAATTCTACACATCTTGTGTGAATGAATTAAAAGCAGAATAATTAGCTCTGCCATCTCAATTGCACAAGAAGAAAAAATCCTAACCGCGCACACAGTAATATCCATAATGAGTCACACAAACATAATAAAAACATATAAGGAATAAGGAAAAAAAAGGAAAGAGTTAAAGAGAACTGGTGTATCCAAAACACGTTTTGTTCTCATTAATTAAACCTGAAATGAACAGTTTTCATAAGAATGTCTTAAGAAGAGAATTCCTATTGTTAGACTCTACAGAGAGAAATAAATGTTTGCAGAAATAATTAGAGGACAGTGTCGATGAATTTTCAGGAGTTGAAGACAAAGAAATTTTTGACGTTCACCTGAATTATAATCAGTTTTAACTTAATGTTGATTTTAGCACTTAGCCATTAGACATCTGATCAAAAATGTCATTTCACAGACCCCTATTTAAGTGCAATCTTAGATAATACACTTCCAGTATTTCATCCATGTTCTTCAGTTGTGCTCTTTTTTTCATACCTTAACACATCATCAGCCAGCTGAGAAGAGAGTCCACTGAGTCTAGGAAGTGGTATTTGGGGCATGCCTAGGGGTTTCTATCACTGTCTCAACCGTATTATTTATAAGAACATGCTTAGTACTAAATCAGTAATTTTATTTTTATTTTTAATTATATTAGTAAATAGAGACAAAAAGCAATAAATCTTCAAACAAGTGTGCCAGCACTGCAATACTCTAAAGAGAGCAACAATCAAACTGAGCTTTCAGATGCGGGGCTCGCCATCCTCAGAGAGCTAGGAATGCTCACACATAAGCCCAGGAATCCCATATTAGAAGATTTAAGGGTATTGATACCTAATTTATTAAAGTGCAGTTGTTCGTAAGCCAACCATGTGAAAAAAGAACAGAATGTCTCCAACGACCTAAAAGGTGACCATGAAGAAGTGAGCTTAATCGGATCGCTTCTGGACTATTCCAAAGAGTTTGTGAGCCCCAAGCTTACAGACTCTCTAACTACAGCTATCCAGAAATGGACTGGCCACCCTAATAAAGGGAGCAAGCTCTCCATCTCAAAAGTGTTCAAGCAGAAGCCAGATGACCATCCACCAGAGATTTCCCAGAGAAGATTTTATTTCACGAGAGCAGTTCACACCCAAGGCGCAGTAACAGTGATAGCTAACATTTAGAGAGCGCTTACTCTGCACTAGGCTCTGTGATACTGATAAACCAAGGCTCAAGCGACCGACATAGCTGAGACACTAAGTGGCAGAACCACAATTTAAGGCAAGCTGACTCCTAAACATGAAACTGGGTTGATTGTTAATCAGCTGGATGATCACGCCCTGCCCATCTACCCTCTAACCGTTGCAATACCAGGCCTCCCCTTTACAAAGCCCAGCCATCAATCAACATTTACTGAAGGAGTGAGCCTGCCCCTCCTTTCCTTTGCAAACATTGTTTCCTCAACTACAAGTTGCGCTTCTGTTCTGGGATGCCAAGAAAATGTAGCCTTCAAGATTTTAGCTCAGAAGTTACCTTGCCCTGAGCATTCCAACCCGGAGTTAACAGTTGTTTTTCCCAAGATGATTCCAGAATGTGGTGCAGCCTGCCCTGCTCTCCCACCATAAAAGAACCGTAGCTGGGCATGGCTGCCCAGATAAGCGACATTTACTAGCCCCCACCCATCTCCTTGCTGTGACCTGTGGCCATGTGACAAAGCTCTAACAAAAGGCATGTGAGTCAAAGTGCTATCTATGTATGTGCTACTTCTAGCCAACAAATGCGACCGTAAGGGTTCTTTCCCCTTCTTTTCTGCTGGATGACTGGACCCCTCCAAGTTCTCACAGTACGGCCGCAGACCAGCAGCAGTAAGGTCACTCGTGAACCTCTTACACCTGAGAATGATCGGGTCCCAACCAGACCTACTGAGTCAGAAACCCCAGGTGCAGGGCCCTCTGAGTTTCAACAAGTGCTGCAGGGGACTCCCACGCAACCTCAAGCTCAAGGACCACCGCCCTAAGCAAACTAGCCTCAACCAGGCTGATAACAAGGCCCCAGGAACCAGGGAAATGTGCTGGAAGGAACACAAGCCTCTGGATGACCAGGCAGAGCAGAACTATCCACCAATCTGGGCCATTTACATCAAAACTGTTATGTGAAAGCAATAACCCTCTATTATCTTCACGTCACTGTCTCATGTTTGGGACGCTTGTTGCAGCAGCCTCATCCAAACCAATTCCAACATCTCTCTCTCCTGACACTCATTCACAGGCTGTAAATATTTGTCAGTCTTTCTATTCCCAGTAGACTAGAAGCTCAGAGCCCCAACCAGCTCTTACTCATCTCTGCATCTCTCCAGGACCTAAGAAAACCCCTGGCCTGTACTACGCACTCAATAAACGACGACATCTACTTATCCCCTTCTATCTTTACACCAAAATGATAAATTCTAACATCTAAAGTGACACCAATAACCCAGTAACTTTCCTTTTATAAAAATCTTCTAAAAGCACCAACATTCACTACAGACTAAAACTTTCCAATTCTGCAATGATTCTCAAACGATGCCAATTTGTCCAAGGTTTGCCTTCTACACTATTGCTACCCAGTCCAGTCCATTCCCAGTTTCAGAGAAGGGTCTTGATTTTGATCACAGTCCATCTTCCCTGCTGTATTAACATACAGTAACACACAAAACAGTTGGCTTCCCTCTTCTGTACTCGCCCTGCTGCACACTGTTTACTGTCCAACATACAGATGGCTAATCTACTTGCTAACCCACGTTACCGACTTGGCCAAGACACGATGATCTGTACTGCCCTTCTCCACCATTTTACAAGAGCTAAAACTCCAATATCATATATTTACCAAATCTGGAGTTGGCGCCAAAACAGGGAAAAGTCGTTTAGTATTTTCTTTATTTTCCAGAGGTTCCTGTTTCCAATAAATCACTACAAAAAGGAAAACAAGCCAAGAGCAGCCTTCTGGCACTATTCCAATCATTTTGTCTTTGCTGAAATGGTCCCAACATCCTTTTGTCTTTAATATTCCCAGCAGGACTGTTTAAAAATCTACTCAAGTGTTTCCTACCAAATGCCATATTCCTAACAAAGTTACTTTATAAATTACTCTATACTCCTATGTGGTAAAATTCTGAATTGATGCCAAAAACCTTCTTGGAACAGAATAGTTCTCCATAATTTATATCTCCTGTACCTTAAAAAAGAAACCTAACTCTTTAGAAATGAATCCTCCAATCCATATAGAAAATTCTAACAAATATACAGTTTGACAATACCCAAAATTCTACTCTTCAATTTTGATTACTTTATCAGAATTTTCATTCAAATCTAATGGAAAGCTGAAGCTCAATGTTGTGATGCCAAATATACCAAGATTTTCCTTTACTATGTGGCTTTAAAAGTATTTTCCAGGAACAGAAGGAGAAGACATGACTAGTCTCATGCTACAGGAAAGGTACAGGGACCACATTATAGCAGGATTATAATCTTAGACTAAGGACCCCTTAACTATCCCCAACGAAACCAAGTACTAGCTAAGGGGACCTCCACCCTGCCCTCTACCTTCATCCTCTTGGCTCTGTGCAGACACCAAAAATCTTCGTCACTTCTATTCTTGGTAAGCAGCTAACATGAACAGCTGCGCGAGTCCTAGCATTAGAAAAGGCATGCTCACACTCACAGTGCGGCACACTGTAGATCAAGCCTAAACTCCAAACCCTGAACAGTCATCACAAGATAAAACATTCCAGCCAAAATTCAATATACACTCTAAAAAAACTGAAAAACTGATAGGGGCTTATAAGGCACACAAGACCTTCCCGAGTATTACTTTATTCTCTACCAGCCACATATTTTTTTTTTCATACCCCACAAAACAGCCATAACAACTTAGACCAATTAATAATTATAATACTGGATCTACAAAAAGAATAAATGATGGTGTGAAGTTCCAACCTTTCCACTTTAACGGGATTGTACCTGTCAAGATTATCTCCAAGATGTGATGCACTCCAAATGAAAAGAACTAGTAAGATAAAATTTAATTTGAAATTCTCTTGGCCAATCTAAGGATGAAATTACTAAGTGATGAAATATAAGAACTGCATCTTCAACGACTGCACGGCATGGTTCCCGAGCCTTCTGGAGCCCTGACTGCCCTGCTACGGTCACACTCTGGTCTGTCAATGTCCCTTTGAAGTCTCAGAACAAGACAGTGTACTTTCGATTGGACTGACCACCATCAACTACAACAGAAAGTGCTACCTACTTCCTGATGGCCAATAAGCTAAATGTGGCCCAGGTGTGTTGTTTGGGCTCAAAAGAAGAAAAGCAAATTTTAGTCAAAATTTTAAAAATCATATTTTTGCAAAAAGTCCAGAACTCCAGCTTCCCTTGAAAAATCAGCTTTGGTAACCATGAGCAAAAGCGAATGGGGGTTTTCCTTTCAGGCTGGGCCTGGGCTTTCCAGATGGCCATGCTGCCCACACCTCAGAAATGGCTGCACCTACATTTACACTCAGTTATGCTCCTTGGCTGGTAGCCTCCAGACGTTTGAATCTGGAATTGATGTTGGCATTAACTACACTGCTTAACCCATGACCTAGCCAGCTAAACACCACCTTATAATCAACAAAAACTCCCAGGGTTTATCCACAAAATGTAATGCTGGTCTCAGGCAACTCTCCTTCCAGACAATTCACTTCTAGAACTTCAGTGCAGATCTTTACATTCATCTTTGAAATTTAATATTGTTAAATTAGATGCACCCAATTCAATCACTATTCACTGAGCACCCAGGCGACGGCGGTTTTGAAACCAGCGGTTCCGCAGAAGGCAGGCCTCTCTCTCCATTCAGTTTTAACAAAGTGAGTTTCACCTGAACGTCTTTCATGTGTTACAGTTCTACCTATAATTCGGTTTCAAAAAGAAAATGAAAACATTCAGAATTTTTTTGTTTGTATGAGCAGGGAGCGATTTATTTTATTTTAAAATACATGTAACTGAGTAACTTAAATATATATAAAATTATTTATTATCTACAACTCTGACCTTCCACAATCACCTAGTTTGGCACAGAAAACCTCTAAAAACTAAAAAAGTTTCTATGGAATTATGGGTTAAAACAGAAAGTATGCTACATTTCTGTCCGATTGCCAGACAGGAGCCAGGCGAGCTGGTCAGCGGCCTGGGCCTGTATGGAAGAGTGAGATCCACCTGGCTGGCAGTCGGGGGAGGCCCCTGGCTTCCTCACTCCACCAGGACACTGGCCGCTGGGGAGGACCTGCTGATGACACCTGCAGCTGGCCCGAAGCCAGGCTTCCCCGGGACTGGCTTTTTGGGGGACGGGGGGACGGGGGATATCCCAAAGGAGCCCTTTTGGAGGGTCCCGCTAAAAGGTGAGAGGGGAGAGGGTCCGGCAGTAAAAGCAGCAGCCCTTTGTTCTTTCTGGATCCAGACAATTACGCACTCTGAAGGCTTCTTTTGTCTGAATCTCTCGATAATGATGCTGATAAAGCTTCTCTTTCCAATCGCCCGTTATCACCTGACACTGTAATCATCTAGCTGAGAACACTGACACCTCTCATAGTTACCATTATTTCCGTTTGAATAATCAGTCACATTCCCCCAAAATTCTTCAAGGCTTTGCACATCTCCTTTCAAGAAACCCTGTTGAAGAAACAAAGTCAGCCATAAAGGTTTGCGTGGCTTCCGTCTAACTCCCGGAGATCTGCTGTGCAGTCCGTGGTGGGCCTCGCGACACAGGCCCCAGACTCGCAGGGCTACGCCACTAGGAAGAGGCACAGAGTGACCAGCTGGAGGAGCTGCAGGCTCAGGGTGACCTGGACCCGATCTGGGGAGCTCAGCCAGCTGAGCTGCAAAGACCAGGAAGCACCTCATCCAGGGAAGGGTCACCATTGATTTCCCAGCCTCACAGACTGCCTTCCAGCCCGGGAGGGGTGAGTGCCAATGAAAGACAGTGAACAAGGGAAGTGCTCCCAGGAAGAGGACTCCTGAGAGCCGAGCACTCGCCCCGGGACCTCCACGCTGAGCTCAGCCCTGCCTCCTAGTAACTGTTGTTTTGAAGAAGTCTAGAAATCACTGCATGAGCCTGCAGCCACTTTCTTCTTTGTCTCCCGTGTGTCCAGCACACTGTCTGGCACACATTAGACACTCAAATAGTTGCAAAACGGGTCACTGAAAATGCACTGAAGGACTCTGAAGAACCTGAGGGACAGGCTTTCCTGTACAGTACTGTCCCCCACAACCCCTGGAGGAGCACCTCAGTTGTGAGTAACACCCAGCACCGGCTGTGCTTTCACTGTGTGCTCTGCCCTGCACGCGCACTAGCCCCTTAATGCCGCTCACACCCCATGAGGCGGGGCCCACCCTCTGCCCTATTCCAGAGACCAGGGAACTGAAGCTCACAAAAGATCAGCCAGTGCTAAGACTACACAGCTAATAAGCGGTGACCACCACTGGAGCCAGTCTATGCTCCTCCCCACACAAGTCCTGCTGGCTGCAAACACACTCTGTGCCAATGCTGGTCCCAAGCATCAGGGACACAAACATGAGTAAGAGAAGGCTTCTATTCTTAAGGAACTTATAGCTTGGCAGGGAGACCTGTAAAGTAAGCAAAAGAAGTAAGTGCTACAGGTGCTGTCAGAGCAGGTTCAAGCAGGAGAGGGGCACGAGGCAAGTGCTCGGGTGGCCCTTACAACAAGGATGGTCAAGTCACCGGGAACCAAAGGGGGATTCTCATACCACTACTTGCTAGAGTTGGAAGGATACTCACATTTGACAGGTAGCCAGTGGACGCGAGCAAAGACCCCAAAAATGCGCCAGTTAATTCCTTCCTAAGAAAGACAGATCTAGCTGACACTGGGTTTTTGCTTTGCAGAAGCGGGAGAGGCTGGTGGAATCCAGAGCTAAGGAGAGAGGTTGAGCAGGACAACTAGCTGGCTGGCTGCTCTCAGAGCTTCCCCCACGGTGCCTGCCTCCGCACAGAAAGGCTGCAGAGGTTAGGAGACGGCTCCTTGAAGGGGCTCCACCTGTACGCTGGCGGCCCCAGGCAGAAGCTTTCTACTTACTTCCAGTCTGTGTGTGTATTATACACACAATAGAGGCCCAAAAACGAGCGTCAAGTGACTGGATAGGATGGGAGAGATCTTAAAAAGCTTCATCAAGGAGCTGCAACTTAGGCCTCAGCTAAATATTGAAAAACATGGGTTTGCTGGGTCAAAAAAGTGTGGAGGGGATTTCAGGCAAAGGAGATAGCTTATTCAAAGGCATGGAGTAAAAGGAACTTTAAGCAACTGAGTATGCAAGTACTTTAAGCATCGGCAGACCGGGAGTTGATTCCAGCTCTACCACTTCTGTATGCACGGCTTTGGGCAACGTACTGCTCCTGTCTGGAGAGAGTCCGAGCGTGTGTGAGGGGTGGTCTGAATAACAAAAAAGGAGCTGGCAGCTTCTCCTTTAGGCCAGTGGTTCTCCGAGGCAAGCATGCAGTAAGAATCCAGTAGAGCAGGGCCTCTCACATTCAGGAAGGACCCCAAATTTAGACTTCTGACATTTTCTACACATGAGGTTATAAAGTCACCAGAGATACGACAGGATTGGAAGGAGACATATATATCATTCAACTAAAAACTTGTCCCACTTCAAGGCCATACTGCCTAGAGTGCACTATGGATTTTATTTTTTCCTAAATCTTGTGATTATACTGCCGATAGCAGAGTTACCCTGCATTATATTTTGAAGGTTACACATTAATTAGTTAAGTGCATATATTTAAAAAATACAATACAGGGGCTGGCCCCATGGACTAGTGGTTAAGTTTGGCGTGCTCCACTTCAGTGGCCCAGGTTCAGTTCCCACACATGAACCTACACGACTCATCAGTGGCCATGCTGTGGCAGTGACCCACATACAAAATAGAGGAAGACAGGCAACAGACGTTAGCTCAGGGAGAATCTTCCTCAGAAAAAAAAAAAAAAAAATTACATTTTTACTACCTTTTAACAATATGGAGAATCTTAAAAAACGTGGCCAGGTAGCTCTCTGCCTCTGATGGTGGTGGGAGATGGGGAGTTAGAAAGGGCTTGGTCAAAAATGCAGATCCCATAGCCCTCATTCAGTAGGTCTGAGTAGAAACTGGGAATATATATTTTTAACAACAATCCCAAGTGATTTTTGATGCGAGTGGCCTCAGAGCCACACTTGAAAAAGCACTGCAACAGGCAGCATGGAAACCGGGAAGAGTTTTAGGCAAGGATGCAACTGATTAGTACTGTATTGCTCAAAGTTTGGCACTGGACTTGGCTATTAGACACTGGTTGCGATGGTTGCAAGAGTGAATAGGAATCAGGAAAATGGAAATAGCAGGAATCAACTGTTCTTCCAAAATTTATGACTGAGAAGAAGAGAATGAGGATGTGCAGATAGGGGTCTGACAAAGGGTTTTTAATTGTATTCATCAGGTAGAGAAATGAGCAATACTGTAAAAGACATATTAGTAATCATAATGTTTTCGATAGTATTTAAATGTCCTCCAGACCCACTCTCCACTTTACTCTGTGCTCCCAAAGCACCAACTTGCCTCTGAAGGAGACACCAGCAGGAGACGGAGGATGCGTGGGGACGGAGGGATATTCATCTCCCCTCAATCCCCCTCCCAAGTTCACCGCTGGCTGGCTGGTCCCTCACCAGAGGCCCCAGCTCCTCCTGGCAGGCTGCTCCACAGCAACCCCTTGCGGCTCTGCCCTTCCTTCCCCTTGCCCCTCTAGGCCTAGTGGAGCTGGTACCGGGGGACTATACTACTCCTTGCTGACTTCCCTAAACTGCCAATATCTTAGTAAACAGTTCTTACAGTCTCCTTGGTTACCTAGTTCCGTCTGTTTCCTACCAGAACCCTCACTGATACATACAACACTGAGCAGAAGATAAACGCCAGAACAGTGCCAAATCCAAAATGCTTTTGTGGTTCAAATAAGAAAGCAGTCACGTCAGATGGGATTCAGGAAAAGACTGATATGCCAGGTGCACTGGATGCAGGCTGGGAAAAATGGTTAGGATTTCAACAAGCAAAGGAAGAAAGAGGAGCGCATGGTCAGCGGTAATCCAGATCTCGAGCATCCTGAGGCTGTCTTCGCACATCAGCTGTCCCTCCCCTTTCCACACCCTGCATATTGACCAAAGCAGGACTTCAGGCTTCACCCACGTCATTCATAAAGTCATTACATGACCACTCTTCTGAGGGTCGGGCTCACAGCCTGTTTTGTTTTAAAGAAGTCTTGCCAAGTTCTATCATGGTAGAATCCCACCTGTTAAACCGACTGCAGGCAAAAGCTGTGTGTGAGCTGTTTGAATAATTCCCTGGAAAGTCAGCGCTGATGAGCCACAGTTAACAGAGACGAGGGTTATTTGTACCTATCAAGGCAGTAACAACATAGGAAGCTCTCCTAAAGCAGGGGGACAAAGAACTCTTGAACAGTAAGGAAGCAGAAAAACCACCTCTGACTCCAAATTCAAAACTAGATTTTAATCCTAGTTTAATCACTGCTTGGGCTTATGACTGAACCTGAGCCTCGTATTTCCGTTCCTAAGCAGCAAGTCCTAAAGATTAAAAATGGAATACGTACGAACAGATGTTAACTTCTCAAAATAAAAATGTAAATTCAAAATATTTAATAATTTGTCGAGAGGAAAGGACTGTGTATCAAACATATACTAGAGCCAGGCACTTTCCACAGGTTAAGTGTTTTAATCTTCACAATAATCTACAAGTAGGTACTACTTCTCGTTATCTTTACAGATGAGGAAACTAGGGTTATAGAAAAATACAGTAACTTTCCAAACAGCACAAGGCTGGCAGAATCTGGTTCCAACTCCATCCGGCCACTCCCAAACCACACTGTGACCTCCTATCAACACAGGGAAACGGGACACGGGAAACTGACGTTAAAGCAACTTTCAAGACATGTGGTATTTTGCTTAGTTGCTTCGGATTCAACAGAGAGGCAGTTTCAACTCACACTTGAAAACTTCTTCAAAATTTATTAGTCCATTTTCCTCCCCCAAGTTTTTATGTATATTCCCTCCAAGTGAGTCCAAAAAGAATCTGGGACAGCTTCTTCAGTTCATGACAGAAACACAGAATCATGCAATTTTAAAACTAAGCACAACACACATTTTACACAGGAGGAAACTCATTTACGTAAAGTGACATATCCAAAATTAGTTAACTGACGGGGCCTAAAATACAGATTCAAGATTTCCAGTCCCATATGCCTTCCTTATTAAGAGGAATCTTCCACAGCAGATCGTCCCAGTATTTCAGGGTTCTTGAGACGAAGGCTGATGCTCATTATGGGTGTAAAAGCAGACAGGATAGACAAATGAGTTAAATATTTATGTCCTAAACCTAGAGCATTCAAATGCCAACTTTAAAAGAAAATCAACCTTTAATTTGTTTGTTTTATTGCCATTCTCCTCCTTCTCCTAAAAGTCATATTCTTAAAAAGGCTCAATACTGAGAACTTCACTTATTTCTTCATCTATAAAATGAGGCTCATCACAGGACCCAACTATAGGAGGATTAGGAAGTTAATGTTCCAAACTACTCTTTTCCCTAATATATTCGTTCCCTTCACCAGTTGTCTACGTAGCACTGGGAAATATACAGAAAAGGTCAATCAACAAACTGACTGAAAAGGAAACAGGACTTTATAAGCCTCGGTGCTTCTTTCTCTCTTTCCATACACACATGGTTTTTCCTATTCCACCATTACCATTAGCACTTCAGTGTTCGGGAATTTCTCTCTTCACCCTCTTCTCTAAAAATGTATCGGCAACTCGGATCTAAAACAATGATCTACCAAAATTATCTGCCCCATGTTAAGACTATAAATTAAAAGCAATCTTTTATTCAATTATATATATATACCTGAAGCTAAATACTTCAGCCCCTGAGTTTCATCCGACTCCATAAGGTGTTGTGGGGAGTCAATTAAATAATATAACGCATTTGAAAGAGATCTGTAAACTGTAAGGTGCCACCCATTAGAGTCATCGCCTGACTTTACAGGAGTAGCAACATGTAACAGGTCGGCCTCCTTCCCCACCCATCTTTTCTCCCTCCTCCAAACCTTTCGAAATACCTTGAGTCTCCCTCTGGCCCCTCTCCTCACCCAAAACGTTCAGCACATCATCCCTAAAACAATGACCCTGTCCCCAAACAGGACTGTTCAATGACTCTCCATAAGCCAGTCTCATCCCTAACTGGCCGTCTGCCAAGTATGCCTCCTGGATTATCATGTCACTAGAGAAATTTACTCCAGGTTCATAGTAATTACAGCATATCATGGGACATAAGGAAAGAAAACAGTTAAAAAAGAAAGGTGGGGGAGAGAAAGGAAGAGAGGGAGGGAGAGAGGGAGAAGAAGGCTGGAGAGCAAGCTCATCTAGTAACAGAGAGTTGCGTAAATGCACAGTAACAGAACATATGATATGTTGGGGTAAAAAACAAACACTCTAAAAATTAGGTTGATCTGGGACATGTAATTATTCTCTCATGTTTGGAACTCCTCACTTTGGGGTCTTTTAAAAATTTACCACATCAGCAACTAATAAAGAACACAATTGCGTTCCAGGACATGCGATGTCTTCTCAATGGCATGTCTGGCCCTTGTCTTTAGCGCAGCTCTCCCTGAGTCCAGATCCTCCTCAAAACCCACTCTCTATACATACCTTTAATGATAACCACACTAGAAACAAAGTCGCCTGGAATGCAAGGCCTAGAAAGGGGAAACATCAGTTGCTACACATTTCCTGGCTTAAAGCATCATTTAACCTCACTTGATACTAGATTTTACATTTTTATTTAAACTTAAGGACTATTGAACAAATACTACGGTTACCGCAAGGTCACTCTGGAATCCTCAGGAAAGATTAAACAACCCAGGAATTGAAGGCAAGATATTTTGTTCCTTTTCCTTGCCTGGTCTTACTGCAAAACATTTCCTCCTTTCTCTCCTACCTGACCCTGCAAGGTACATTCTTATATTCCATATATGCCAATAATTTGTCATTTCATAAATTCACTCGAGTAAAAAAGTTAAACTATTTTTCTGGGTCGTAAGGTCCTTTTCTTCTTCTGACATCAAATAACTGCTTTCATAATTTCCTAAATTTTCAAAACATTGTTAATTAGCACATACCAAATTAACATACTAACAAGTCATATTTTTACACTTTTCATTTCCTGATTTGTCTTTTTCCTGTTGAATCACACTATTTGATTACAACCAATTCTTACAGTTTCTCTCAACTTGGACAATTATTTACATGTTACAAAAAGTATTTTCTACATTGCTCAATTTTTAAATAATGGCTAAATGACTATTCATTCATCCAATTTTACAATATGAGTTTTTAGTTATTCCAAGAGCGTTATCAGCAAAAAAAAAAGTCAATTCTTCAGTGCTTCAAAGAAACGTTTATTATCACTATAAAAAGTTAAGGCTTGTGTGGTATTAATCCAATATTAAGACTTGCTTAGAGAAAACAACTCAAAATACAAATGACTATGCAAATTCTTAGTCCCAAGACAACAAAGGTTGTCCAAGGTCCCAAATCAATACCTATAGATATAAGGAAGGAAAGGCAAAATTTTAAGTCCTGTCACCTTCTCTCGATTCTCCTGCTTCTTTCAGCAGTGCTGAAAAGAACTTGCTCTGGATTGCTGAGATGTTTAAATGAGTTCATTAATATTAAACATCTTTTAAAAAGTTATACGCTTTACATAAATTAAAAGGTATTAACGTAGTAAAGAAAATATTTCATCACGGTAGGGAGAGAGAGAAACAGAGAATATACCTGTTTCCCTAAAATAAATGAAAAAGTATAGGCCCATCTCCCCTGCTCCTCATGAGCAAAAAAATGTTTAAACCTAACGTGCATTTGCTGATACACTGGTGGCAACCTACTTAGGTCAGGGGTGTAAACACGCAAAGGTCAGACACTGCACTTCCCTTTGGAAAACTGAGAATCCTCCACAGGGCTGAGAAGATGGAAAGCCCCAAGTTCTGAGTAGTTTATTAAGAAACAGAGAAGACTACTTTCTTAATACATGATTAATTTCACTGCTGGTACTTTATTAGCATGATACACATTGTAACTGTTGTTCAAGACTTGTGGGGGATAGGCATTTTACTATGATCCAAAAGCATGACTGAAATATAAGTAAGGAATTCAGATTTGAACAGAAGGTAGAATTTTTTTATTCGTTGGACATACTTTCATCTATTCTTTTTTTAAACAGTAAAGCACAAAGCAGTCAGTGTCATAATGTTAGACACAGGAGTCTTTCCATCTCGCTGCTATGAAACATAGTCTGGAGACAGAGGAATCCGTATTATAAATAAAATCCCTGATGACACCAAATGACAGCAACACTTTCAAGAGAAGGACAGTGAACCAGGATCCCCTGTAAAGCGCAAACACTTCTAGAGCAAGTATACTTCAAATAATTTTAAGCAAAATTTTCTAGCTTTGGGCTAGAGCTATTATCTACTCCCTAATCAACAACTTCCCTAAATGTCACTGACAAAATACTTCCAAACTTTCTTTTTTGAATAAAAATGGCACTGCTTTTCCCAACACAATATTGTTTATTTCTCAAGAATCCTTAGGCCTTTCATACAAACACAAATGGCCTCATTTAAACGCCACCGTTCCCTAAACGGTGTCAAATGCTTTATGAGGGGTGGGCCAGACGGTGGGTAGGGTGGGTTCTTCGATCTATAAGGCTGCAACTTTCTCAGCTAGAAATTCTGGCATTATTAACTCACTTTGACTTTTCTTCATAACCTCTGCCTTCCCGCAAACTGTTGCCTCTCTGTTGAATAAGCCACACTTCAACGGAAAGTGTCCCAAAGCGCAGGTCGCTGACCCTTAAGCTGGCCTCGTCCATGCCACACACGCCGTGTCAGCGCACTCTCCACCCAGGCACATCCATCCCACTTCCCCGTGGGGCGTTCAGCGCCACGCGCGCAGGGCACAGACACCCTAGCTCCCCCAAAGCACAGCCTTTCCACAATTTCCACAATGTCTACACCCATGCTCGCACGCCCTGGAAGCGACTTCGGGACTCCGGATTGCCGCCTGCCCGATGCACGCACGCCCCGGGTCGGGGCGCTGCCGTGGCGGGGAGCAGGGCCAAGCATGCACGCGCGCACGTCGATGCCCGGAGCCCCCCCGGGCTACACGGACAAGGGCCGGGCGGCGTGGGGGCGGGGTGGGGGCTGGGTGGGCACGCCCGGGAGGGGCGGCGGGCCCGAGGCAGCGGGCAGACAACAACAGGAGGGTCGCCCCCTCCCCAGCCCGCGCCCCGGCTCCCGGCTCCCGCGCGGATGGCACACGGCCGGGGAGGGGGCGGCGAGGGCGCGATGCCAGCAGGGCCGCCGCGGGTACCTGGTCGATGGGCAGCTGCACGGCGTTGCTGAGGGGCTGCAGCAGGGTGGAGCCCGTAGTGCTGGTAGTGGCCATGGCCGGCCTGGCGCTCCGCCCGCCGAGCTCCGGCCGCCCGCGCCACTCGCCCGCGCCTGTGCCGGCTACGCCGAGGATGGGGATGCAGCCGGCGCGCCTGCCCCCGGGCCGCCAGCGGTCGGAGCGGCGCGGGGCGGGGCCGGGGAGGGGCCGGGGGCGGTGACCGGCTCGGCCCTCCCCCTGCACCCCCGCGCCCCCGCGCCCCGCGTCCCCGACCGCCCTCGCGCCCGCGCCCCCGACCGCCCGCGCGCCCGCCCCGCCCCCTGGCTTCCAGCAGCTTCCAGCCGCCCCCTCCCCACCTCGCGCGCCCCCGCGCCAGACAGCCCCGCTGCCCAATCACGGCGCGGCGCCCCGACGCCCTCAGCCAATCAGAGGGCGCCGGCCGCGCCGCGCCCCGCCCCCACCCCAGGCCCGGTCGGAGGGGGCGAGAGGCGGCCGGGCTGTAGCTGGAGGGCGGCTCGGGAGCGGTGGTGCTGGTTACGGTCTTCCCCGTATTCCTCCTCCCCGAGGGTCGGGGTTCAGCCTTCCCTTCTCTGGCAGTGACGGTGGAGGGCAGAGCGGAACAGGGTGGCCTCCAGACAAAGGGGCGGCGTGAGGGGCGCCGTCGAGCCAGCGCTGGGGGAAGTTGGGGACAAAGCCAGGGGCTGGGAGGAGGAGGGCAACAAACCACAAAAGCGCCCTATATAAGAAGTCCCTGTGTCTTCAGGATTGCTGTGAAAAAGCCCCAACTTGAGGCCAGTTTCAGATGTGTGTGCCTTTCGGTCCCCCTCAAACCCACCTGGACCTTCCAGGGGCGAGAGATTCTGGTCCGGTTAGACGGCGCGGTTGCGCCCCACCCCGGGCAGGGGGACGGTTGTCACCTGCACCTGCCCCGTGTTGCAGTAGGCTCTCCTGTGGGCGACCGCCTGGCATCGGGAAGGAGGGCTTTTCCCAGCATCTCCTCCCCCTGGATCGCCTTCTCCCCCAGGCTGTGCGGTTGTGCGCTGTTTCCACAGACCTGCAGTGTCTGGTGGTTTGTTATGGATCTAATCCATCTGCCCACACCTAGTAAAAGCAGACCCATTTGAGTTCCTTGAAAATGCACGTGTCAGCTTTGGTGTAGAAGACTTCCAAAGAGGAGGAATGCTGGAGGAGAATATCAGAACTCCAAATCGCACGGATTTAACAGTCTGAAATTTGGGGTAGAAATAACTAATGGTTAATGAGAGTTCAACCGCATGCTTTAATGCCTTAAACACTGCTTTAAATGCTTTCAAGTTCTGATAGCTCGATTAATCCCCACAACAACCACGTGAGATAGGTACTGTTACCACCTTCAATCAAAGAAATTGAGTCTCAGAGAAGTTAACTAACTTGCCCGAGAAAGCACAGCTAATAAATAGCAGACAAACGATTGAGATCCAAGGAATTACCTTCAGAGTTTACATCTCAAACACTAGGCCCGCTTCTTCCCCAACTTAACCCCAGTCGGGAGATTGTCCTCAGCTGTCAGGTGTCCGATTTACTTGATTGCTGTGTAGAGTGTTGGGCGATGACAGCACAGGTGTGAATACCTGAGCTCCAGTAAGTCACTCCCCTCGACCTCAGTTGTCTCTCTGAAAAGGAGGCAGTTGAATTAATTGGTTCAATTTCTTCCTGCCTAACATTCTCTGAGTATTTGGCTAACTTAATCCTAACAACCAAACTGACAAGGAAGGGCCTTCATTCTCCCTGGAGGAGTGTTCCAATGGGAGTTGTAGTCAATTAGAGAGCAAACCTGTTCAATGGGCTGCTCATTAAAACACCCAATAATCTGGAGTTCTCTATTAATATAATCTTAGAAAATGTTATTTTTTTCCCTTTTCTCCACTTTGGGGAAGTGTAGAGAAAGCATACAGGTGGCTGAGCACACACACTGAAGGAAAACTTGAAATACCATTTTTAAAACTTAAAAGGTGGGTGTTGGGAACATATTGCAAACTAAAGTAAGTCGCATAAAGACACAATCTCAGGTCTAGAACAAATCGCATCTACCAAAAGGAGTTTCCTTAGACTGAATTTTTATTTTAGTAGGATGTGACAGAAGATAGTTCTCTATTTGTGGTATAATAAAGAGATAGTTCTCTATTTCTCCATGAAATTACTTTAATATCTACACTGGGGAGGATTTTAGCCATCTGGAAGATTTAGCTGTGTCAGAGTTGTGAAGCTACAGGTAAAACATAGTGTAGAATGAATGCTAGCTTAGATTTTGAAGTCAGATCTAGGTTTTTGGCTGTCTCTGCCTTTTATTAGCTGCACGATCTTGGGCAAGTAAGGTCCTTAACCTTTTTAAGCTTTGGTTTCCTCCTGTGTAAAAATGAACATCATAGGGGCTGGCCCCGTGGCCGAGCGGTTAAGTTCGCGTGCTCCGCTGCAGGCGGCCCAGTGTTTCGTTGGTTCGAATCCTGGGCGCGGACATGACACTGCTCATCAAACCACGCTGAGGCAGCGTCCCACATGCCACAACTAGATGGACCCACAACGAAGAATATACAACTATGTACCGGGGGGCTCTGGGGAGAAAAAGGAAAAAATAAAATCTTTAAAAAAAAAAAAAAATGAACATCATAACACCAACTCCGTGGGTCATGAGGTTCTAAAAGCCTACCTACAAAAAGAGCTCAAAACTGTGCTTGGTGTGTGGTGAAACTTAAGAAATATTAATTACCATCCAAGAAATGTAATATAATTCTGAAAATGGAAACTATTTTTCTCATATTAAAAATACTACATCTTCAGGGCCAGCCCAATGGCATAGTGGTTAAGTTCGTGTGCTCCACTTCGGCGGCCTGGGGTTCTCAGGTTTGGATCCCAGGCACAGACCTAGCACCGCTCATCAAGCCATGCTGTGGCGGCATCCCACGTAAAATACAGGAAGATTGGCACCGATGATAACTCAGCGACAATCTTCTTCAAGCAAAAAGAGGAAGATTGGCAATAGATGTTAGCTCAGGGCCAATCTTCCTCACACACGCACACACAAAAATACTACATCTTTGTGTTTTTAATGAAGAAACTGGGGCCCATATTTTAAGCCAGTAACTCAGTGATGATAGCATAAATTTGATGCAGGCCTTCTGACCAGTATCTGCTAATTAGACCAGACGCTCTTAAACTGAGATGAAGGGGAAAAGAATTGAACTAATTATATATAGTGCCTCACTGTCCTACCTTAGATAATATCCATCCTATAAAAGTGATTCTCATGTTCTTAATTCTTAAAATAAACATTCATTGATTACTTGCTACGTTCACGAACGGTGTGGGGGTGCTATAAAGAGTCGATGCTTATCATCGAAAGAAGAAACAGTCATATACACAAAACAGAGAGTGAAATGTTATAAGAAAAGCACCAAATAAGGTCCTTTTTTCAATGTTAAAATCAAAAGAACACATCCAGGAGAAAGAAACTGGGCTGGAAGTCAAAAGACCTGAATTTTAGTCCTGACTTTTCCACCAGATAGCTGTGAACTTGAGAAATCTACTTAACTTTCTCTTTGCTAAATATGGATAATAACTGTTTGTCTTACCTCACAGGAATATTGTGACTATGAGCATGAAATTAATAATAGGCTAAATTGTTTTTAAAGATATTAGTAATGTTAGTATTAGAAATAAAACTGGTAGGAAAGGGATTTCAATATAGTAAGCACATTTTCACAAGAGTTACCAACTTAGACCAAATTGTAAGCACAATGAGTAGAGTTCACGAGTAATAAAATGACCGTCTACTGGTGTTCTTGTCCTGGACCCATCACTTTCCCCTCCTAAAGTGGCTATGGTAATTAAAGATTGCTAAAATGAAATTTTCCCTTCCCGACTTATTTTTAACTTTGAATAAAACACTCAGAAGAAATGAATAATCTGCCAAACTGCTTTTGTTTCATCAGAATGATATGTGTCATGAAATTTGAGTTCTCAAGGCAATTCTTTTGCCTTTTCTATGCCCTTGTATCTTGGAATAACTTTGGTGATGAAGGACATTGGACCATACCTGTAACATCCCGAGTTAACAGGTTGGCATCTTTAAGCACTTACAAGCTAATCTAACCTGAAACCAAAAAATGAAATTCAGAAAGTCACCCTTTAAGACCTAATGTGCTTCGATTAGGACATTGCAAAATAGACTAAACAAGCGGTAACAAAGACAGGACACAGGAGAGGTGGGAGACTGCACTGAAGTCCTGGCTTGGCTATTTCCTGCCTCTGCACTGATGAGGGCTCTAACAACAAACAAATCACTCATCTTCACTTTCATCATCTATTCATTAGATTTAAAAACTAAGTAATTGCAATGGTCCCTTCTTCCTCTAAAATTATATGATTCCCAAGAATTTCTAGAACTTTTTCTGTCTCCCTGAGCTTACATTCAATCTAGGTTTATTTGAATAAGAGATGCAAACAAACTAATTATTACTCATCAGTTTGAGAATTGCATTGCTTTCTAGTTCCTCCACTGGTTTCAGAACTACCTCTAATCTTTATATCTCTGATCAACCTTTCTTCTTGAAAATGTCTATTATTCTCGGTAACCTGTGATAATTTCTGTGTCATATCTGTGCATCTTGGGGAAACATTTCATTTTCCTCATAGATTTATTTGGCTTTTTCACTTTTTATGAATGAGACAAGTCTCAATTAAAAGAACACCCCCTTAGTGCTCTTTTATTATAAGTATGCCATCTGAAACTCTCTGATCCCTAGGTATAGGAAAGCAAAGTGCCAACTCTCGTGTTTCTCCATGTTTGCATAATGGCATTTGTATCCAAACTATGAAAAATCTTAAATGTAGGTCACAGCACCCACCGCAGTTTTCATCATAATCACCATCACCGTTAGTAGTACTTACTGCATCTAGTTAGGGTACTGCACTGGGTAAGAAGGCCTCATTTTCTCAGTTCTGCCTAATATTTTAGGTTATTTCTGTTTATCTATAATTATAAGAAGAGTTTCCTTCCTTAAATATGTTGAAATATGTTGACATAACACGGCTCTTCTAAATAGTCTAGTCTGGCTATGAGAGGAAGCGTTATACTCCCCTTTTCTGTCGCCAACTGTAACAAAGAAAAGACCGTCAGTGATTCTCCAGCCCACGGAAGAGCTCTGTGTAGTCCCCAGAAGCCTATCACTTTTAGCAGATTTCCCTCTTCATGGGTAAATGTGTCAAAAAACGTATTTTGTTGTAGGTATTTTCTGCTAAACCCTTCCCCCATTACTGTCATTTTTCAGATGCTGAGTTTTGTCCTCAGATTACTGTACCCATAAGCATACCATACCCAAAAGCATAAGCAGTGAAGAATTAGAAATGAGCCTCACCTCTGTGTGTAAAGTCTGTGATTACCACACCTAACCCAGGTCCCTTGCCAAGAACTTGCTTTCCTGGACGGATGACTCTTCTGGTTAAACATGAGGTACCTGCTAAGGAACGTTCTTATAATCAGATAGTGGTCTGGTTTCAATTTCATCAAATTATCTTTTGATTTATTTTCCATTTGAAAGCGTATGGGTATGCTTTCTGATTTGGGTTTTTGTATATAAATTTTGATCTAGGCCTAAAATACTGTCTATCACAAGACAGTTCTTATTAAAATCACAGCACGTTAAAATCAAGTGGAAATCTATAATGAACGAGATACCAAATGTTCCCAAAGTAGCTTAAACCAACTGTAGTATTAGATCTATAAATAATGGGTTGCCACTTCCAAAACAAAGATGTAGGTGAGGTGGAAATAACCACCCTGGAAGCCCCTTTCATAGATTTTTCGTTTGAAATATTGTTCCTAACTTTGCTGAGGCATTGGGAGAGTAGGATTATAGAAAGTACTAGCTAAAGAAATGCTTCTAGGCACTGGAATCAGATTACCTGAGTTTGAAGGCTACTTACCACTTATTTGATTTGGGGCAAGTAATTTAACCTCCTTGGGCCTCCATCTTCTCATCTATAAAATGGGAATAATAATGATTTGTGCCATTCAAATAATTTAATGCACATAAAGCATTTAATGCTTGCCACCTAGTAAGCTCTCAATAAATATTAGCCATCATCACTTCCATCATTATCATATCCTCACCATTGTTACTCTGGGAGTTGCAGTCTAGCAGTCTGTGGTCATATTTACCAGGGGTACCATATACCAAGTAGAAGTATAGATTAACAACAAAAGGTTGGTTTAGTCAGTTTATCCCTTCAAATTTAGAGGGAAAAAAAATCCAAGGATTAAGATTTGGAGTATAAAGAGGACATTACTTTAAATGATTTATTACAGTCCTGGCCTACCTCACCTGAAAGCATTAACAGAGCTTCATATTTACAGAAATAGGTAAGATGACAACTAGTTTTAAACTTCTTCAATGCTGGAATATCCTGTGGTAAGTTAGATTATTTTGTTTTTTAACTGTCAGTATCTATTCTGAGCCTTTACAACCTACACAGTAGAAAAAGGATGAACAAAAGACAAACAGTAATTTATATAAGGATTTCATGGGTAAGAACTAAGCAAATGAATGTATAATTTATAATTTGGAGTATTACCTTATGATACATTTAAAAATCATTACTCTGATGATTTGAAAATTCCAAGTACCATTAGACTTCATCCTTCTGTACTGTATTTCTTTAAATACCATCTCTGAATCTACAAATATTTATCCTTTTTGGTTAGCATCCAGCTGGTAACCAATGAAATGATCTTACATTAGTCTAGGACAAGAGCCAGAAACTTGATCTCATTGCTTTAAGCTACTCTGTTCTTCTTTGTGCAAAATATATTCAGCTGCTGGTCCCTAGACACTTATCTGAGAGAGCATTTAAAATTGTTCCCTTCAGAGTTGCTTGAGTGTCATTGAGACATAAATTAAAAGAAAAACAAAATCAACTCAAGTCTGGCTGATACAACCCAACAAGTCAATGTGACTCAATGGCTTTCACAGGACCACCTTTATCAGAATCCCCCAGGACACTTGTTTAAAACCCACATTTCTGGGAAATACCAAATACGTAAAGAATCCAGATGTTTTAAAAAGAAGAAGGAGAAAAAGAAGAATTATTTCTAGGTCAGGGCCCTGGCAGTGTCCATGGGTAATTTCTAAGCACACACGAGGCTCTTGTTTTGTTCAGAGCTTCATTTTAAGTAAGCCAATAGAGAAATAATTCACAGGTGCTGATTCTTATACCAGAACAAGTAATTTCACTAGGTTTTATTAAGTGTCTTGCCAGTTTGCAAATAATAAATCCACAACCCTTTTCCTATGTCAAAATGTTAACTAAATCTGCTAGTACTAAATTAGAACTAATAACTATGACAACTAAATTACTAGACCCATTTCGTCATTTAAATGAAATCAAAATGAAATGCTCAGAGTAAATTCTTGTCGACTGTATATGTGTAACAAGGACAAAGGTTTAAATATTCTTCTGTATTTCTGATAACTGTGGTTTCTTACAAATATCAGAAACCTGCCAACTTTGAGATCCTGCATTTGAGAACTGGCATTGGCCAATACACCATTTAACTGATAGAGCATTTGAACCAGAAAGAGAATTTGGGAAGCAAAGGAAATTCATTTACCACAGTGTTCAGTTTTAGGAGATTCATCTGGATCAAGACCTATAAATAATATGTATATCAAAAGTCTTTGCTAAGGAATGGTATATCTGAGCTCTTCCATGAAGAAAAAGCAATTGTGGACAATATTAACAAGATCATGCAGGGAGAAAAAGAAAAGAGAAACAGTTAAGAGACCTTAGAACAGTGCAGACATTTTTTTTCTCTTGCCTTTATTTTTTAAATTTCATTTCACTTTTATTTTTCGTAAAGTATTCGTGTACAAGTGGAAAAATCAAATGGCACTGTAAGACTTTAACAAAAAAGGAATGTCTCTGGTCCTACCTTTCCCCATTCCTGATTTTTGCTTCCCATAATCCACATTTTCAACTCTTATAACTGTCTCTTTTGATATTGACCCCCACATTTTCTTTAAAAAAAATGTTTATACTGCTGTTTCCAGTCTTTCTCATTTTAAACATTATACATTGACTGCCTTACTGTGTGTGATGAGAATACAGCTCTTTTTCTATCCTCCCAATATAATTACATTGCTACTTTGGGTTAAATAAATATTCAGAGTTTCATTACTATGACTTCATAAACCCTGTTCAAAGACAAGTCACATAGAACACTATGATTATGTTTCCATTCCTCTACTACTTTCTGTTTTTCCTGGAGTTAGCATTTGCTTTTTCCTTTTTTTTCATTCACTTTTCTATGTAACTATCGCTAATTCATCTCCAAAACCTAGCACGAAGCTCTAACACTGCTATCAGCATGGTCATATGCATGTTGTAATCTATCAGTTCTCTGTTTTTCTAAGTGTCTTGAAGCCCTATGTTGTCCTATTCCATTCTGGATTGGCTGCTGTCTGAGCTCTCAAGCAAGCCCAGGATTTTCCTTTGATGTCATGGAAGGATTTCCTTCACTTCTGTCTTCTATGGAAACACCTGGATGTTTCACAACATTCAATGACACCATCGGACTGTTCTAATAGTAACTCCACTGCCGCTGCCACCTCCTGTTTGGTACTTATGATTCTAGTGACCAGAGAATACATGCATTCTCAATGGGGGCAATATTGCTCCAATAAGGGCAAAAATTATTTTGGGGGAATGAGTAGGCCAAAAAACCTAGTCTTTTAAAATATGAAACACACATATATATAGTATATAAATAGATTACAGTATATCTGTGTTATTAAAGTTTTATGGGTGGGGTAATTAGGGGGAAAAAAGTCTAAAAATTTTCCTCAGGGGAACAATAATAAAAAGAAAAAAGATTGAGAAACACTGAGATGGTACAGCTTTGCTACAGAAGCCCCACAATATCTGTTACCCTTATGTAGCTGCCGCTTCTCGCATCTCCACCTTCTGAGTCTCTCCTGGTTGAGTTTGCTTGATGGGACCTTGATAACGTGCAAAACTGTTGCTGCAAGGGAGCTGGGAAATGTGGTTTCCGCTTTCTAGTGTTTAAAGCAGAGGAAGGTTGTTGGAAAGGAGAATGGGGGAGCGGGTGTTCAGTGCGCCAGTCTGTAACACCTGCCCAAGCTGGATCTGGAATTTTAGATTGAAACCCTTTTACGCTTAGAATTTTGAAGGCATTGCTCCATTTTCTTGTAAATTCTGAAGATGCTGTTAGGAAGTACCACTTTAATTCCTGACTCTTTGTGTGTGACCTGTTTTATTTTTTCTCCATTCTCTGGAAGCTTTTTGGATATTTGTTTTACCATTGACCTTCTGAAATTTTAGTCATGTGCCCTGGGATGGGTCTTTTCTATTCATTGTGCTCAGTATTTTGTGGCCCTTTCGTTCTAGAAGCACATGACCTTCAATTTAAGGAAATCTTCTTGTTTCTTTGATAATTTTCTTCCATTCATTATCTCTGTTCTTTCTTTATGGGATTCTTATTTGTAACATATCAGACTTCCTGGATTAATCCTCTAATTTAATTTTTTTCTCTATTTTCCTGCTGTTCGTCTTTTCCTATATAAAACTTTCTCAACTTTATCTTCCAAACTTCTCCTGATTTACTGATTTTCTCCTTCAAATATTTTTCATTAAATCATTCACAAAAATTATATACATTTCCCTCATTGAAAGTTCTTTTTTTTTTAAAGATTGGCACCTGGGCTAACAACTGTTGCCAATCTTTTTTTTTTTTCTCTGCTTTATCTCCCCAAACCCCCCC